>NC_029779.3:18321273-18323858 GCF_000817695.3 Arachis duranensis
ATATCATAAACTGCATATGCATTTAATGGATGTGGTAACAGCCTACTTATACGGCTCATTAGATCGAGATATCTATATGAAAGTCCCTGAAGGACTAAAGATATCTAAACCATCCAATGAATATTCGCAAGGGTTATACTCAGTCAAATTTCAAAGATCTTTATATGGTCTAAAGCAATCTGGATGAATGTGGTATAATCGTCTTACTGAGTATCTGGCCAAAAACGGATTCAAGAATGATGATATCTGTCCATGTGTTCTTATAAAGAAATCTGCATCTGGATTCGTTATAATTGCTGTGTACGTTGATGATTTAAATATCATTGAGACTCCTGAAGAGATTCCAACAATTATAAAAACTCTAAAAGAAGAGTTTGAGATGAAAGATCTTGGAAAAACTAAATTTTGTCTCGGCCTGCAGATCGAGCATATAAAAGACGGGATCTTTATTCATCAAACAACATACACAGAAAAGATCTTAAAAAGATTTTATATAGATAAGTCACATCCCTTGAGTACCCCAATGATCGTAAGATCTTTGGATGTGAAAAAGGATCAATTCCGCCCTAAAGAAGAAAATGAAGATATCCTTGGTCCTGAAATACCATATCTTAGTGCCATTGGAGCGCTATTGTATCTTGCTAATAATACGCGACCTGACATATCATTCGCGGTGAATTTACTAGCAAGGTATAGTTCCTCTCCAACCAGAAGATATTGGAGTGGAATCAAACAAATTTTTCGATATCTTCATGGAACGGTTGATATGAGATTGTTTTATCCCTATGGATCCAAGTCACAACTAGTTGGCTATGCAGATGCTGGATACTTGTCTGATCCACATAAAGGGAGATCTCAAACAGGATATCTATTTATATATGGTGGAACAGCTATATCATGGAGGTCCACGAAACAGACGATAGCAGCAACCTCCTCTAATCATGCTGAAATACTGGCAATTCATGAAGCTAGTCGCGAGTGTTTTTGGCTGAGGAGTCTGATTCAATATATTATGTCATCGTGTGGACTGATTGATCATAAGATAGCTCCAACTATCCTGTTTGAAGATAATACAGCATGCATTGCTCAACTTAAAGGCAGATACATTAAAGGCGATAGAACAAAGTACATTTCTCCCAAATTCTTCTTCACTCATGATCTTCAAAATCAAGGAACAATTGATGTCCAACAGATTCGCTCAAGTGACAATTTAGCAGATTTATTCACAAAGTCACTCCCAAAATCCTCCTTTGAAAGATTGGTACATGAGATTGGGATGCGCCGATTTCGAGACATTAAATAATGTCGGCAAGAGGGGGAGACTGTACTTTTTTCCCTTAGTCAGGTTTTTTTTCCATTAGGTTTTTTCTGACAAGGTTTTTAATGAGGCAATCCCCATCACTAAAGGATTTTGTACTCTTTTTCCTTCACTAAGGTTTTTTTCCACTGGGTTTTTCTTTAGTAAGGTTTTAATGAGGTATAATCCTAAATGGGCATCTAAGGAGGAGTGTTGTGATAAGATCACATTAGATGCCCATTAATATGGCCGGTTGAATTCCATTTCCAATAAGAATTAAGTTGAAAAAGCAAACCTCGTTGGCTTATAAATAGAGAAGCCATCTCAGGGATATAATACACAAGCAAGTAATAATAAAATCAATTCTCTCTTTATGTTGCAATCAAATACTCTTCTCTTTGTATTTCTACTACAATTCTTTCTCTTCTTTTATTTTATAAGTATTTTAAATTCTCTTTTCTATTACTCTTTACATATAATATTAATAGCAATATTAATCATCTTTATTATATTGAGATAGTAACAATAAACATATGCAATTCTCTCTCTCTTTACTTTTAATACTTCTTTCTATCTTTGTATATATATACACATTACAACATATAATATTATTATATATATATAAATCATTATTGAGCTAATTATTTTAATACTAGAGTCTTCTATTTATACATCTTTATATATCTTTTACAACACGTTATCAGCACGAGACTCTGATCAAATTTTTAGGAAGACTCAGGTAATAATTTTTCATTATGTCGAAACTCTCTCTTCTTAAATTCAATGCTCTTGGTATATCTAGAAACAATTATTTATCATGGATACTAGATGCTGAAATTCATCTTGATTCAATTGATCTTGGAGATACCATTAAGGCTAAAAATAATGCATCCCAAAAGGATAAAGACAAAGCCATGATTTTCCTTCATCGTCATCTTGACGAAGGGTTGAAAAATGAATATCTCACATTAAAAGATCCTACAGATCTTTGGAAAGACCTTGAAGAAAGGTATAATCATCAAAAAACGGTGATACTTCCTCAAGCCCGATATGAATGGATGCACTTGCGTCTACAAGATTTTAAATCTATAAATGAATATAATTCTGCAATGTTTCGAATCACCTCACAAATGAAATTATGTGGAGAAAAGATAACTGATCATGAGATGTTGGAGAAAACTTTCTCAACCTTCCATGCCTCGAATGTGCTCCTGCAGCAGCAGTATCGAGAAAAGGGGTTTAAAAAATATTCTGAGTTGATTTCTTGCCTTCTTGTTGCTGAACGCAA
>NC_029779.3:18323904-18326558 GCF_000817695.3 Arachis duranensis
ATTATAATATATATTTAACATAGTTAATTGAATAAATAAATTTTTACGTACCCTATAGCATAATTGATTTAACAATATGGGTCCATCTACTGTACAGATGCATGTTTGTACAGATTTACAGATTTTGATTTAAAAGCGTGTCACTAAAAGTGTTGCTTAAAGAGAAAGTGTTACCCTTAATCGTTAATTTGGCTCTGATACCAATTTTTACAAGTAAAACGACTTTAAAAATTTTTTCGAATAATTTGCCAATTCATAATCAAAAGTATTGACCATAATTATGGTTTTTATAGTTTTTCAATCTTGTTTTAGTTTATAATATTCTTTTTTGCATGGATTATTATATATAAAATCTTTTATCTGCTTGTCTTTTTCTTTAATATATTTTCTTAAATCCTCAAAAACTTCTTTTATTTCTACACTTTCTATTGTTTCTAAATATCTTTTTAATTTTTCAACTTCATTCTCCATTTTTTCTTTTAACAGCTTTAACTCTTTTAAGTCATAATACGGTTTTCCAGGCATTTATAAATTTTTTAAGTTTAACTCCAACTTGTTTATATTTATTCTTATTTCTATCCTTTTTATTATAAGGTCATCAATTTCGATCTGAAAATTATTTAATTCCCTTTTATACTCCTTTATTTACTTTTTAATTTTTTCGCCCTTTTTTCTTTTTATTTTGTTTTCTGGTCTTTCAATCTTTGTATACTTCATTATTTATCTTAGAATTTCTGCAAATTCTATCATCGATTCATCACTATTTTCTAGAGATTCTATTAATTTTTCTAGCTCTTTGACTTCTCTTTTTAACTTGTCATAGATTATTTTTAGAGCTTCAAATGCTCTTTGATTTATTTCAGAAAACTGTAAATAATTCAACCAATTTTCTCTTTCAAAGAGTTCTTGTTTCTTGTCTTGATAAGTTACATATATTTTTTCTTTATTTATTGTCATAATTTAATATTTAGGGTTTCATTTAATTTTTCTGTTAATTCTTTTATTTCAGAGTTTTCTTCTTTAATTTTTAATTTAGATAAACTTAAAGGACTACTGATTTTAGATTCTCTTATTTGAAAATTCGATGAAACCGATCTTTTTTATGGTTCTTTTAACAATAGAACTGGGTTTTCAATAGCTTTATATTTTGGTATTTCTGTTTTTACAATTTTCTGAAATAATTCATCGACATAAATTCTTTCTCTGTTTTTAAATATTATACTATGATGGCTATTTGTTAAAGCATAATTTATTGCATATGTAATTGAAAATGGTTCATCGTCTTGTTCCATTAGATTTTTTCTGTGAAATTTATAAGCCAAACTTATAGATCTTCCAAGGTTTTCAGTTGATAAAGGTATAGTATATCCAAGATGGACATTGAATTTAACATTTACGTTTGCCAAGTTTCCATGAACAATTCCAATTATTTGATCTATTGGGTCATCATTAATTCTTTTGTCACAGATTGCTAAGCTTATTGGTGAATTAATTTCTTTCATATATGTAGATTTGATTAAGGGCTTGTTTGGGTGAGCTTTTAAGAAAAGATCTTTTTTCGAGTTATCTTTTTTTAAAAGATCTTATAGAAAAGTAAAAGTAATTTTATGTTTGGATATCTCATGTAAAAAGGTCTTTTTATCTATCAATTATATTTGGGTATAACAATATAAAAGTACTTTTTTGTTTATTTATTACATGAAAAACATCTTTTTTTAAGGAAAAAAGATCTTTTAAAAAAAAGATGTAAATTACAGCTTCTCAAAAAAGATCTTTTTTTTATTTTACTAGTGCTTTTACTTTTACTACTAGAAATTTGCCAAACACGTTAAAAAATAAAAAAGATCTTTTTTCATTGAAAAAAGATCTTTTTTTAACAAAATAATGGCGCCCAAACATGCACTAAGACTTGTATAGTACTAATATGAATCCATCCAATTTTAGATCTTTTTTGTTGATCCTTAATTTTCTCAATCTGTTTACTCAATTGGTTGAAAATTTCCTGGGAAGACGGACATGAATATTACTTGGTGTGCTGGAACCAAGCATTCTTCTTCTTCATTAAAAATAGGTTGACTGTTTGTAAATTTTAGGGATATATTCCTTGGATTTACGTTGTCAATCATATTTTTAAATCTCTTTACTGCATCAACGAATCCTGCAGGAAACTCACTAATAATTTTCAAATCATTAAAAATTAAAATTGTATCAATTAATCCATACTGAAAAAATTGATAGGTGTCAGATGGGGAAGCATCTGGAAATATAACCAGCTTTGTTAGCTGTTCTTTGGCAATAGGATAATATCCCAAGATTGCCATTTTTTCTTCAGTCCAATTCAGGACTATATTAAGGGTTTCTCTGAGATTTGATCTACAGACTCTTTTCTTTTCCTTGATTTCAGCCCTTGTAGGAATGTTTCTTATTATCCCTGTTCTCTGGGTTTGAATTGGAGCTTTATCTGCTCTTTTCAGGGTTTGCTCCGGATGAAGAGCTTCATATTCCCTGAAGGATTCTTTTGCTTCTTCCAGTGTTAAAAACCCTCCTTTATGAATTATCCTTGATTGATGTGTAAATGGTGCTGCTTTTTCCCAGGCATCATATACTCCTTTCATGGGGCTATTATAAATTACATAATATTTTTTATCTTGGGT
>NC_029779.3:18326950-18334638 GCF_000817695.3 Arachis duranensis
TGGGTAGTAAATCAATTTTCCATTTCTTAAGAGATTTAATTGCTGCTAGAGTTTCCTTTTCATGAGTAGTATATCTCTGTTCTGTTGGAGTAAAAGTCCCTGAAATATATCTGCAAAGTAATTCCTTTAGGAAATATTTAGAATCTAGTGATTCTTTTTCTTGTTCCAAACTTTTTATAGTTTTCTTAGCTTTTAGACATCCTGACCAGGTTATGTCTGAAGCATCTGTTTCTACTATTAAATAGTCATTTTCTTCTGGAATATAAAGTTCTGGAAGTTTTTCACATAGTTCTTTAATTCTTTGAATTTGCATACTATCTTTTTCATCCCATTTTCATACTTTTTTAGTACTTATTGTTGGAAATAAGTTTTTAGTGTATTCTGTTATATTCTTTAAAAATCCTTGATCAGAAATATAATTTATACACCCTAAAAATCTTTGTAATTGTTTTCTATCTTCTATTTTATTAGGAAATAAATTTACCTTTCTAGAACATTTGGTTGAAGTTTTAGCTTTCCTTGGGTGGATAGAATTAATCTAAGAAACTCTATTTCTTGTTTTGCTAGTCTTGCTTTCTTTTTGCTAAGAACTAATCCTTTTTCTTTACATCTTTCTAAAACTATTAATAATTTTTGAAGATGATCTTCTTTATCCCGTTTTGTAAAAATTAATATATCATCAATGTATACTAAAACAAATTCATTTAATTCTTTTAGATTTTCTTCCATAAATCTTTAATAAATACCTGGGGCTTGTTTTAATCCGAATGGTAATACATTCCATTCATAGAGTAACACACTTGTTGATTCTTTTGTTGGGCAAGTAAAAGCAGTTAATTTCTTTGTTTCTTCGTCTAAACAAAGTTGCCAATATCCTGATTTTGCATCAAGAGATGAAAACCAAGTTGCTCCTTTGATTTTCTCTAAAATAGAATCTTTTCTTAGGATTTTCAGCACAAATTTCATCCAAAAGTTCTTCTATTTTTATTTCAAGATTATTTTTTGGAATGTTTATCTGAAAGTATAAATTTAAATTACATGTTTCTAATATAGAAAATATTTTAAATTTTAAGATCTTATCTATAGTAGTAGTTGGTATTTTTATACGTTTTGATTTTTGATTTATTGAAGAATCGTGTGGAGCTTTTAAAACTATATATGTTAATTCTTGAATGAATGGATGATATAGTTTTAAAAAGTTATTTCCTATGATAAAATCTATTCCAGAATCTAACATATATATAGATGGAACAATGAACCTATAATTTTGAATAAAAATTTCAGCCATTTCTGCTTTTTGGTCAATTTTATGTATTGATTTGTCAGCTATTCTAATTCTTAAAGGTTTCTTTAATTTTTTCCAATCAAGTTTTATATTTGAACTAGCAAAGCATTGTGTTGCTCCAAAATCTATAAAAGCATTTATAAACTTTTCTGTTATTTTTATAGTAATAAATGTGGCATTATTACTCAGTCTCTGAGTCTGTTTCTGAGACATATTCAAAAATATAGTCTAAGTTATCATCAGATTCTTCTAATGGTTCCAAGACTTAGCAATTTCTATTTGTTTAGTAAGATCCTTTTTATCCTTCATTTGCATAGTGTCCTTCTTCTTGGCAATACCAACACTTACAATTTTCTTTTTTATTTGGGCAATAGTTATTTTTTTCTTTTGTTTTTATTGTTATTTTCCTTCCTAAAATACCTCTTTTTTCTCCAGTTTGGATAGTATTTTCTTTTTCTAAATTGGTATTTTCTTTTTCTTTGAAAATTTTTATGAAGCCCATATTTTTGGGGTATCTCTTCATTATCCTGACAGCAAATTCTAATTATATTTGCAAATCTTTTTTGAGTTGCTTCTTGCATACAACATTCTTTTATTTCCTCTCTTATTGCAGAGGTTGCTCCACCAAAATTATTTTCAATTGTTCCTCTATTTATTTCTCTTATAAATCTTCCCATTATAAATTCAGTAGCAGGATATGGAAGTTTTGTTATATACATACTAAGATAATGATTTTTATCTTCTTCTTTTAATTTGTAATAATGTATTCTATATTCACATATATAAGATTCCACATTACATAGATCATATATCTGAATATTAGCTAAATGGTTTTTTGCTTCTTGATATTCTTTATTATAGACTTCTTGTCTATGATCTATAATATTTTTTCCAAAAAATTCTTTGTATAGAATCATCATTATATATAATATCTTATCATAAGCTGTTGTTTTTATTTCTAATTCTTCTATTATTTGGTTTTCTATTGATGTCATATAATCTCTTATAGTTCCTTTAGTATGAAACCCTATGTAATTCCAAATATCTTTTCTAGACAATTCACTAAGTTTTGGATTAGTAAAGGCTTCTAATAGGAAGGAATTCAACCAATTTTCGAAAATTTCTTTTTCATTCTTTTTACAGTCTAAGTCAAGCATTCTTTCTCCTTCCATTTCCTGGATTTTAGGAACGTATTTTGATGGTATTTTTGTATATTTTGAATCTTTATTTATAAATCCTTTTTTAAAAGCATAATTATCGAAACCTGTTTTCCATTTAAATTGAGATTGATTATCCTTAGATGTTCCAGCTTCATTTTTTACTTGTATTGAAATTGCTGGTTCTTCGTCACTTGAATAATCTAGGATGTGTTCTTCGTTTTCTATATTTTCAGAATTTACTAATTCTTCTTCTATTTGAAATCCATGTTCCATAATATTATTTTCTTGAGCCATTTTTAATTGTTTAAAAAGCATTGTAACTTCTAATTTTTCTTCAATATTCATAATTTCAATGGTGGTTTTACTTTTAAATCTGTTATGTTAATTATATTTTGACATTTTTCTTTTTTAGGATTCTCTTTTTCCTTATTTCTTTGAAATTTTATGGATACTAATATTTCTTCAAGCATATCTACTATAGAATTTAATTGCGGGTTAAAAGTATGATAAAGATGTGGAGAATCATTTCCATGGTAACATTTTTTAGAAATTTCGTGTGAAAAATAAGTTTTTTCAGGTTTTTGAAGTTCTTCAATAAAACTTATAGTAAAATAAAGATCTTGAGAAAAATCATTTTGTATTGATTTTAGGAATTTAGTGTCATTACAATTAACATTAGTTAAAATCATTAATTTTTGATCTATTAATTTTGATAACTTAATTATTTCTTCTCTTAAATCTTCTAATTTACTTTTTTTCATAAGGTGACGCTTTTCTTTGTAAAGAGTTACAATTTTAAATAAAAAATGTAGTTTTAGAATGTGTGATTTGAATTTTGTCAAGTAAACACATCTTCAAATTTTGATCTGTACCCTATAATTCCCTTAACAATATTGAGTTTTGGTTCGGGTCTCTGTCTCAAAAGATTCTTCTCTGAAAGAATCTTGATTTTAGACCTTTTAGTATTTTTACCGAGAAATATGAGCTGTTTCCAAACACACTACAAACTTATAGGAATTCAAAGTTTCAAACTTCAAGGCATTATTAGGCATCCATCATCCTTGGGGGATGCAAAGTTGCCACCCCCAATTACTTTAAAAAACGAAAATTCAGTCCATCGTCTTGCCTGAATCTATGTTTGTGCCTTCATTTAGGTTATTTTTAAGGTTCATTGTTTAACTTTTCGAGTGTTGAGGTTTTTTTTTTTTTTGGTTTAGATTACAACTTTTTTTGTTATGTGCAATTGGATTGAACTCAGGTTCATCTCTATGCGATATGTATATGGTAGAGACATAGTATTCATGAAATTTTTTTAAATAAATATTTTACATATTTTATTTTTTGATATAAATAATTTAAATATAATTTATATTTTTATGTCTTATTACTTATTTTATTTACAATATAAACAAATTGATTATATACATATTTTGTTTATATTATAAATAAAATAAAATACATGTATTTATAAGTGTATCATAAGTACACACGTATTATGTAATAAAACATATATAATTTTTAATATAATGTGTATAATATATTTATTTACACAATAAACAAGATATGTTTTATCAGCATTTATGTATAGAATTCGTTCACAAAGATAAGATTAATTGTGGATAAAAATTATAGATGTTGTAGATCGAATCCAAATTTATTTACCTTCTAACTTTTAAGATTTTCTATATAACTTCAATCTTGCAAGCACTCTTCAACTATGATGTGTTCTCGTTTTGTTTTTTTGTTTTTTTTTTTAATTTCTTTGTTTCATCTTCTTCCTTTTATTTATTTATTTATTTTTAGTTCTAATACGTCAAGGGGTAATTTTAGGGTAGCTATCGCATCTTTAACTGCAAATTTTCCTCTCTTTTTTAGGTTGGTGTTATCCTCAATTTTTTTAACATATCTAGCCGTACGTATATAATATTTATTTAAAGAAGAATCATCAGCCGTAAAAATATTTTAAACCAGGATTCTGGAATCTCCTTGGTTAACTTAAAAAATTCTCACCCGGTGGGATTTGAAAGATACTAAATTTGCCAAAAGGGGAGACAAGTGTACAAACTACACACTCTTCCATTAGCCTTTTCTTTTGCTAAAATGGCATAAATAAAGTTAAAATAAAAGGTACAAAAATAAAATTTGTCATTGAGCGGAAGAGTTTTATCATTTTTAATCAAGGCTAAAATGGCATAAATAAAATTAAAAATGTACAAATGTCAAGAGCTTAATCATAAATAAATTTTAATAAAAATTCTAAAAATCAAACTGATCATACAATCGATTAAATTAGAGATTTAATTATTTAAATATTCAATTAAAATTAAATTAAATATAAAAAAATATATTATATATAATTTTTTTTAATTTTTTATTTTTGTTATTTTAAATTGATTAGCTAATAAAATATAAATTTATTTGATTTGTTTATTAATTTTTCATTAATATTTTTAACTTTTTATATATTCACTAACAACACATTTTTTATTTTAAACCGAACCAATATAATGACTACATACATTTTTTATTAATCTAATTGAATCGACCAATTCAACCTGATTCTCAAAACTAAAGTTTTAATAATTCAAATAAGATTACTTATTTTATCTATTAAAATATTTATATGCTAATAAAAAGAATAAATTTATGCTCAATAGTGAATATTTTATTGTGAATATACATGTATATATAAAATGAAATTTTTTATATAACATAGTCAAGTAACTAAATAATTTAATGGTGTAATTTTTATTTATGGTTATTAAGTATATATTTTCAAAAGAATTATGCGTAACTTGATTTTAGAAATTAATTTATTAATAAAAAAAATGAGTGTAATATAAATATATTGATGCATGATATGTAATACACAAATGTAGACATATAAATACAAAAGTCTACAAAATGTAAGTCACATTTTGTATATAAAAAAAACAATAGTTACCAAACACAATTTGTGTTTTGCAAGATACGTTACTAGAAGATGAAATATGAATCAAGCTGTTAGACCAAATTGGACGTTGACTGCGTGGTCATTGCTTTTACAATAAATTAGGAGTGTTTTTATTTGAATACGAGACTTTAATTTTTGTAGTCATTGTTTTTAACTATATTAGTAGAGTATGGTAAGAAATTTTTCAATCACAAAAAATTTTTGCGGTCGATTTCTGCTTTGTCAACTAAATCTTACGATAATTTACAGTATAGTTGAATTTAGATTGAATTTTTGCAATAATCGACTTCATCTTTATTGATGGGTCTGCTTTAACTAATGACTTAATAACATCTGCAATTGTGTCTGAGTCCAATTTAGTATGATCTTGTGAAATCATTTTCATGGTGCATGTGTATTTATCATTGTATCTCCTGATCTTCCAATAACATTTTTTGAGAATCAAACTAGTTCGGATGAGTCAATCACACCCTGCACCATACCGCTTGCATTTTGCATAGAATGTTTGGATAGTATAACTTTTGATTGCGGATATCACCGACTCTCTAGAACTAAATTCCATTCTGACACTAAATTCATCATTTTCTGCCACAACATTGTCTTTACCTACGACATGCGAACCACTATTAGTTGGTTAAGGAAAATAAAAGAAATGGTAGTGGTAACTTTAATTAATAAACATAACATATCCATATTCGTATGTTCATGAAATTTCGAGACATGCATGACTACGAGATCCAGAGTTTGCATAAAAACAGAACACTAAAGGGGTGCTGGTTTACAAGTGCAATTGCTTCATTTCGCATCGCCAGATTCCTTGTCAACTTTTCGTTATCATTTTCGTAATTAGATTCGAACTCCTCTTCAATGTCGTTATCTTCTTTTCAATTTATACTCCAAATTCATTAATATTGACCTCCTCGTCAACCGTGTTTAATCTTATATGTTGTTCAAACTTAATGTACAATTTGATCATCGACCTGTGAAATCGAATTTTTTAATAAATATAAAATATCTACTGCATACATGTGTTATCAGTGATAGATATTATTTAAAATTGTATCAACCCATTAAATATTTATACAAAATTTTTATATAAAATATTATTCATCTTCTTTAAAATATAATTTTCTATATTCTGACCTAGACAATTTTATAACTCTATAAAATTCACCGTGCATGGAATAGGGGTCAAATGTTCTTTGTCATTTCTAGACTATACAACTGTAATTTAGGAAAAGTGGGCCACACAAGAGTGTGGTCCCTGACCTAATTAATCATCATGGTCATTGGTCCATGTAGATTCAACTTACCGCTACTTTTCACAAACCGGGGGCAGGGCGGCGCAAAACAGAGGAGGACAGATAAGTAAATTGCGGTTCATTAAACTTAACCTTTTTCTTATATTTTATGATTGATTATTCCAATTATTTTATCAACTAATATTTTTCTAGGTAGTGGTGGAATTAGGACATGTCTTGAATTTCTTGCTTGCTAAAGCATGTAGTCACTAGTTAAGTTTTTCTGAAATAATAAAACTAAGGAATAGAAACAAACTTTTTAAGCTCTCAATATATTTATATCTTTTTTTAAAGATTTTAAAAATGATGAGGCACATGCTATTATAAAAATCTTCTCCATATTTATTTCTTCCGTTTCAAAAAGGATGAGACGATAAAGATTGATCAGCCAGGATTGGTTACTAATTAACACGAAGGATCACACGGCTAATGTGATATACTAGAAATATATGCATAGCTAACTAGCTTACGACTAAACACGCACGCCAAATTTAAAAAGAAAATCGGCTGGAAAATGAATGAGTAACGAAATAGTAGCCTTAAGCCTAGCTTACGCCACACAATACGTTCATTGACCCAGCTCCGATAACGTTGAATCATGAATGAGACTTTGGTCTTATATGAATATCTAGTATTATTGAAGTTATGGACTAATGTTTCAAGTTAATTAAACGCATATATGGGTGAAGCAGAGGGGACGAAAGGGAGTTGGCATGAAAGGAACGGTGGTGCATATGTGAATTGCGATTCGTAGAAGAAATGGATCTTCTCTAGTTTTTTTAACACTTTTATATTTTTATTTGTGGTAAGGGCGAAAATAGTAGTGAAAGCAAGAGTTCTTCTATAAAAACATGAGAATTTAACTAAAAAAAGATAATTTTAAAGATCTTGATGAAACTAAAAAATATAAGTATTTATAAATTAAATACAAAAATTGTTATGGATTAAATTATAAAAATTTTTTTAAATAAAAAATAAATATTTGTGCA
>NC_029779.3:18334651-18335198 GCF_000817695.3 Arachis duranensis
ATAATTTCTTACTTTTAATTTTATAAATAAGATAAAAAATAAATAAAAAAATAAAATTAAACACTTAATAATATTTAATTTTTTTTTTTTTGCAAACTGAAAAGAATTCACTTCCATTACTAGACGTCTCTATCCGCACTCTCTCAAAAAAACGCCCACAAAAGTGGGAAGGACCAAGAATCTAGTCTTGCAAGATTCTTGCCCTCCCATTATGGCCCACTAACACTGTCAAACCACAACTTGTTTACTTGTTTTTTTGCCTTCCAATCGATTCTCTGTCTTTCACCGTCTTCTTATTTTCTTTCTACTTAATTTGTATATGCTTTTAGAAGTGAAATATCGTTTTCTCCTCGGATATAGTGTCCCAATTTGTTATTGGCCAATTGTATTTTAAAAGAATTAAAATAATAAAAAATAATTTACTCTCCTCAAATTATATTAAAAAAAATTTAAAATTAATAGAATTTATTATTTTTTATTAATATTTTTATTTATTATTTTAATTTTTTAATATAATAATTTAATAACATATTTTAAATAATTCACG
>NC_029779.3:18335214-18371211 GCF_000817695.3 Arachis duranensis
TTTAAATATAAAAAATTATAATTTATTGTTGGAACATTAACTTTTTACAATTTGTCCCGAACGAATTCTATTTGTGTCCATATTTTTAAAAATTACTAATAATGTCAATATTTTGGAAATCTACCTTCCAACATCTCATATGAATTTTTTCCCCGGCTGCCCCTCATCTTTTAATATCTAAAACAACGTTCTATATACATTTGATAATATTTTTAGTATATATGTAATATTTTTGTTATTTTCTAACATATTATTTTAAAATTTACTTTTATAAAAAATAACAACCTAATTAAAAAATTAGTATAATAATTCATAAAATAAATAACATGATTGAAAGGTTAGTACATGAATAAATAATTTTAAAAAATTGATATTCTAGTAATAAGTAATAACTAATAAGTATGGAAACAGTCGAAGATGGGTAATTAGCTCCCTTTTGATTCTTTATATTTTAAATTATTCTCTTAATTTTAATCAATGAAAAATATAATACAATTGCTAATTTAAAAATTATTAAAAAAAACTCAGTGCGAGGGATCAGGATCTCACGTCAAAAAGACTATTTGTCTGCAAGGAAAATGACTATTTGATTTAATCAAATGGTACGTACTAATTTTCTGGTGATAATTACATTACTTGGTCACATCTCCTTTTCTCTTTGAAAACAATTTAATTCACTGCCACAAACAATGGGTGAATTGGACCTAAAGGCATCATGGCGTCACATATATTTTATATTTTACTTTTTCATTAGCTGGTTGAATGATTACGTTCATTTTAAAAGGTAAATGATATTTGATTATTTGCACGCTAAAAGGGTGTTTATTTAAGTACTATTATTATTATTATTGTTATTAAAATTAATATTACATGCATGCAGTAAATATTTGCGTATTTAATATTTTCACCACTGGAGAGGCGACCCATGTAGTGCTGAATCTGTACCAAAAAAGCAGGTGAATCTTTGAGGAATATACCTATGAGCGGGGTTCATAGGAATAGGAGCAGTACCATAACTTTATGCGGAGGAAACAAAGACACGTTGTTCTGCTCCCTTGGAAATAAAGGAGCACAAACCTATGAAGGCGATGGAACCTACTCACTACTGTGTAAGATTATATATCCGTGCAATTCAAGGCAAGCCAATAGCATTTCGAATCAAACGTCACTCCATTTCTTTACTGTTTCCTCATGCAACCAATCCATCTATTCTCAGCCCACCTGGGCTTTTACTCTTCTTTTTTGAGTTTTTTCATGTGTTACTAGGCCATGGATCATGCTTTACTGGGCTGAGGAGTGAGCACAGTTTTATCATTCAAGGGCCTTAGACGTGATGGGCTAAAAAAACCATAGTCCAAGGAGAAAAGAGTAAACAGCAATAAGGCATTAAGGCTTCAACTAGGAAAGTGTGGCTGGCTTATCCATTTGTGCATATACCAGTTAAGGGGTTAAAAAGATCATAGAAGTGTTAACTCACTTCACTTTCATCTTTCAATTAAATAGCCAAATTCTTCATTCATTATAAGTAGTTTTGCGGTAAGATACAGATGCCATGCTACTATGCTATATATATAGAAGGTAACAAGTTCTAATTAAGCACTAGTTAGGTAAATGTATAGCCTAACCAATTGATACATGAGAGCTTCTTTGAATGCCAAATGAGAATGACAATGTGCAATGGACCAAGTGTAGGATCCCGTTTTCTTGAGTATCTTAAACTGTCACCCCATTGTAATAATGTTAGCATAATACTATACTACTACGTAGCTTGAATTTGAGGTTTACAAAATTAGGTACCATTAGAATATTGTTTATTGGAATTTTTATTTTTGGACATAAACCTTATTTTGTTTATTTAATAAGATTTTAGCTTACAGGAACTATACCATAAGGTAGTTAAACTCACTAAATAATCATGGTGTGGATTCAACCAATAGAAAAAAATAATGTTGAGCTGCTGTTTATTTTTGTTTTTAAGAGTTGGGATAGGGGTGTTTACGAGTCGGATTTAATCAAATCTGGACTCGATTCTAAAAAATTTCAGGATCTATCTTGATCCAATTTAAAAATAACCCGAAATAAATTAGATAGATCCGATATAAAATTAGTATATATAATTTATAAATTTTATATACTAAAGTAATAAAATTTTATAATGTCAAGATAAGATCAACGTAATTTCAAAAGATTTATATTCTCGTAATGTTATTACGAACAAAAATACTAATAAGTAATAAATTTAGTCAATTATAAAATTTGGTTTGGCCTAAAACCTATTAAAAGATATGATTGTTTTAAAAAAGGTAATGAATAACTAAACAAGGAAAATAATAGATAATAAAAATACTAAATAATAAAAATTTATATATGTAATTAAAAAAATTAATCTAATAGATGAAAATACTTGAATATCATAAATCACACAAATTCAAATCATCACTTCAATTCAATATATATAGTTATTAGTTCTTTTTATTTTTTTGGTCTTGTCAATTCAATATATATAGTTTTTTTTTTGGGGTATTAATTCAATATATTGTTGGTAGTTAATGCAAAACTCCATTCTCCTCCCTGTCAAAGGTTGAGGTATCATTGTTCGGCCTTGCCCGGTTTCAGGATAGTGATTACCTAATAACAGACATAGCCCAAGTCCACTAACCTGTTTATGTGAAAAAAAACACTTGGAAGTGACAATGTTAATAAAATAGTAAAGTGATGTTTTAATCATTTTTAAATATGTAATATTTATTATTTGTGAACTCTATTATCTTAATCTAAAGAATGATTAATGTTTTTTTTTCTCAAATGACTAAATAACTGTAGAAAAACCAGATGTCCTATTTATATACTCACCCCGTGCTGCATGTGACCACCCTTCGTACTATGCCAAGTAAATAAATTCAACATTCACAATGGAACAGACCCAAAAATTAAATATAAATCAACATTCGTAATGACTTAAAATTTCCGTTAAAATAGCTACTATCCTAATGTTTATCTAAATCCAATAATAAGTGGAGTTGAAATTGACAATGAATGGCACACAAGAGGAGAGGATAAAGAATACAGGGGTCCGTCACCATTACAATAGTCACGCATGGAATGTGGATCTGCTGTCACTTTGATAATTCAATCTGTGTCGAGCCTTCAATAATCAGATTCTAACATGACAGTGTAGGGGGCCACTACTCCATCCCATTCCATCTAATTATATTGTCCCAAATCCCTCTTCTTTCCTTCTGATATTCAATGTTGACGTGCTTGTTTATTTTTTATGTTACTATCTTTATTTTATTTACGATATGGTCACTATTCTATTTGCTTTTTAATTCAAAGGGAGCTACTACGGTTCAATTATTTCTCCCCCATACCCAATCATACCATCACATAATACGTAAAACTGGAAATTGCGTTACATATATAAATAGAGATGCACACGGTGAAATCCAACTGTGACAGTAATAGCTAGGAACATATTTAATGTGTTGTGTCCAAATCCAAATTTTGACGTGGGGCCTCCTCTATAGACTATACCATTGATTAGTGTCTTACAAAGGAAAAGTGAGAAAGACAGAAAATAATACATCTAAAGAATATTACCAACAATAAAAACAAAGGAGAGGCTGAGTTGTAGACACTATACTAAATTAACATCTCACATTAATTAAGATGGGTCTTGGAAAATGCTTGATATGGCCGTCCAATTGGAGGTTCATGTTGATTCATCACCCAAGAGCTTGTGATCGTTCTACACTTTGTCCTTACCTTAATTGACCTTATAAGGATGGATCATGATGAGGGTTAATGAGTGATTAATTGAATGAATCAGATCTAACCATTTCAAGTGATTATTCAATAATTGCGTTAGAGGTTCAATTCAACAGCACATTTTTATTTTTATTTAAGAAAATAAAGGAAAGAAAAGAAAGAAGCAACCTATTACGTGTGTCATGTTTAAGCAATAGTCCAGAGAGGACACTATCATTGTCTTTTTTATCTCTTTTTCTTTTTGGTTGAAATACGCACTATTGGATTCTGCACAGTCTTTTTTATCTCGAAACCACGTAGAGATCCCAAACAAAATAACTAGATATATATACTCGTGCCCCCGCAAAATTCAACATTCCTCACCTTTCTTCTCCTTTTAATCCCCCTTTTTTATTGAACTATGTGTTATGAATTTTCTTTCCTTTATCACAAATTAAATAATCTCCCTCCCTTATTTTACTTTTCTATCTCCATTTTGTTCTCACTAGTTTGCTTAGACAATGATAAATTCAAAGTATTCTTATGCCTTCTATTCCCCGTTAACTTTATTTGTTGGGACCATATACATGAACTAATGCCATGACAATAAGAGAATTTATTGGAGAAAATTTTAGAACGCTGATCAAATAAAAATAAATCAATTAAGGTGAAATATCCGCATATACTACAGTATTAGGCTATAAACCAAATCCCATTGTAGATATCTTCAACATGGTACGGTCAACATCACCCCAAACTAGCCAACCCCGACATACTCGGTGGTGATAGTTTAATTTAGGGTAGAAACTTAGATGAAGTCAGTGAAGTTAATACTTGGGAGCCATTAGATGATTTAACTGTGTTGACTAAATTTTTCATCTAACGGCAGGTATCAACTTCACAACTGAGTTTCACCTTAATTTAGTTTTTATTTTCTATTATCTATTAGTAATAGTAAAATAAGAATTCATGTAATTCTTCTTGGCTAAAAATAATGTTATGTTCGTTATTGGATTACCTACTACAACAATATATAATTATATATTAAAAAAAAAGAATGCAACAAAATTTAAGGCAGATGCACATATGTAGAGAAAAAAAAGGGAATAAAGTCAATGAATGACAACCTTTAATAAGGTGGGGAGAAAGCACATGCAGTAGTGAAGAGGCTTTTGTGCGTGTGTGTCTCTCGCGTGCTGAAGCAAGATCCACAACAACAAAATATTAGTTTTACTGAGGCAATAGATTTCTCAAACTCAAGTGGCATGTTCTTTATTTAATCACATCCTACTCTCAACATATTTTGTCTTATACTATGTTTCTTGTATATAACTCATCAATCTGATCTCATCTAAGCAAACAAACAAGATTTCCAAGGTATAGGTGGCCGGTTTTATTTTATTTTGTGAAAAAAAAAAAAGACTATAAAAGTTAAAAATTTAATAAACTTAACATAGCATATATAGGTCAGGCAAGGACATTGTGTTAGGTGAGTATAGATAGATATAATAATTTGCTAACAGAATATTACTAGATTTCATTAGTTATTGGGATGTAAATTTATCATAGTTTTTGTTGTTGTAAACAGTTGTAGGATCGGATGAGATCTCTTGTTGCTGAGGAAAACTGGTTGATGTGGTGTCATTGACTCGACTCTGTTTGATTGAGATGAGATGGCTGTACAAACTTTGTGATGCTTCCGAGAAAAAAGATGGAAACGAATTTTGCACTTTAAGCTCAAAGCCATTGACATATCACCCAACAAAACCTTTCTTTTTAAGAGCTTGTGAAAGCAAAAGATTATTGACACTGCTACCCTCTCCTTATTAATTCCTTTTCTTTATTTGCTTGTCACTTGTCATAGCCAGAAAATTAAATTATTGCTAATTGACCCTTTTCTTTTGAAAGTTTGGATAAAGAAATGCCAGTCCAATCTTATGATAATGATGTTTAACCTCGCTGAAAGGCCCTTCTCTGTGTGAAGTTGATTTGATAGATTTTCAACAAGAATGGTTCATATGTTACATTATTTTGAAAATATTGTAAGATCGCAAGTAATCACCATTCACCAGGATACTCAAATTCAATTGAAAGAGAGAAAGTAAGAAAAATATTTGGATACTGGAGATACAGAAAAGGATGGTATTACAGCTGGATTGTTCATTGTATGGTTACTTTTTGCCATAATTGCAATACAAACACCAATTTAACGAGGTCAACACCTCAATAAATAACCCTTCCTACTTCCGTTACTTAATATGTAAGTGTGGCCGACAACATGTTTCTCCCATCACATGCAAAACAAAAATTCATTCCCATGCTCCCTCTCTTTCTATTTTTTCATATTGAGAACGATAATTAGTGAAATACATACACTTTTGTTATAGTTAATTAGTCAATTAATGTGCTTGTGAATTGGTCAAGTAATTCAAGAATCCCCTTAGAAAGATGGTACGTGGTTAATTATTACTACAGAAAGTAATTATATAGAAGAAGAGTAATTAAAGAAGTGCTAAATGAAATGGGATGAGTTGGGAGGGTTTAGTAGAGTCCTATTCTTCTTAGGTTCCGGTGAGGATGAGAGGGAAGAAACATTGTTGTTATTATTATTATTATTAGCAAGTAGTAGAGGCCATGAATCATTGGAGCTATCATCAGAGGCAGAGGTAAACGACACATCCATGACGCCGTTTGGACTATCTGGAACCCATCCAAACTTGCGTTTCTTGTTCCCCTGTTCCCATATCAGCTTCAAGCATTCATCCACCTTCTCTTTCTTCGTTCCGAGAATGCGTACCACCTGGTTTCGCTGCTCCACGCCATTCAACACGTGCATCATTGTGGCAGTTGCCACCACAGAAGGAAGGTAACTCATGAACCTGCTATCTGCATAGAAATTAATTAATTAATTCAAGATTATATTCATCAGCGCATGAGTAGTAATTAGTAATTACCTGGAAGGGTAGATAGAAGAAGGGATTGGGATCTGGTGAGGAAGTCGTTGGAGTTGAATAATCCAAGTCTTCGTGTGATATAGTCGAGAAAAGAGAGAGGAGTGACGGGATTCATCTTCCATCGGAGAGTTGAAAGCACCAAAATCTCCATCCTTTTGATGGTTTTGGCTTCGAACACGTATCTGCAATCCTCCACCTACACACATAATAAGCGTTAAGAAGAATAATTGATGAGCATTGCAAGAAGGGAGAAAACATACTTGGAGGTCTAGTAAGTGGGGGAGATGAGTCTCTTCAAGCTTGGCAGCGAGTGAGAGAGAAGCGACGGCAGCCAGCTGAGTCATCCATGGCTTATTGAGATTGTTAATGGAGGAGAAAGTGAAGAGGAACCTGTGAAGGTAGTTGGCGGCAAGAAGAGAAGTGAGAGGAGAGAAGGAGTAATGTGAGCTGACTTTGAGTATCCACTCCACCGCCTCTCTGCGAGCAGACTCCAATTGGAAGCAGAGAGGGGTGTGTGTTGTGTGTTGTTCTTCCCTGGCCAGCATCCACGCAAGCTCCTCATCATCCCAAAACATGTCCCCTTCTACCAACCCGGAACCCTCATCTTGTTCTAATTCATCCTCTTCCTCTGAGCAGTATAGAGCGTCTTGGAGATGGTAGGGAGCCATGAAGGGACTATGATATGATGTGATTTTTTCTAACCCCCTTAAAACCTGAAACAAGGGAATTATGGGTCATGCACCACAATTACTCAACACGTGACAATTGTACCCTACCATATTCTTTTTATACAATGTTTAGCCCCACACCCCTACACTCACTAATACTTGACATTACCACTGTAATTATTTAATTAAAGTGCTGCCCATCGACCTTTCACAAATCCCTCTCTCTGCTCCTGCATGCACCATCCCATTACGCCATTACGTTTCTGTTTTCGAACAACGCAAAATACTTTAATTTCTTTACAATAATCTAGCTTTTTAATAATTCATCATCTCATTATTATTATAAGAGATCAAATATGTGAAATCGTGAATCTCAACTCACTCCATGAGTTAAATAATTTCATTTTCCATGCGTTATGTTTGTGCATCAAGCTGTTGGACTTTAACTACGTAACAAAACTGAACTACTCGGACTCATCATTCATGAATGAAACCACGGTTGGGAATGGGGAAGAGTTGTAAAGATCGATGCTACCGATTCCAAGATAAACAAACAGGGAAATTTTGTATTGTAGTGATAAAAAAAGACTTCATCTTAAAATACATGCTCTACTAGTCAATAACGAACTTCGATAGTTCAACATCAGTTCATTATTTCTTTATTCGAACCCAACTCAGTATCTTTCTTTATTAAATCCGTATTATGAACTGGACATCTCATATTAAAAATACAACTAGAAAAAGATGGGATAAGTCATGTTTATGTACATACAGAGGATATTTAATATTTAAATATTGGCATGAAAAAGAATATAAATGAAATAATTAATAATTAAATCCCTTTCTTGCTCTCAAACACTCATATTTCACCAAGTATATACAACGAACCAATAATATTCGGTCCCAAAATTAAAGTGACTTAGAATTTAAGAAATCGTTCGTCCACCATAAAGCTTGCTATATATTTGGGCATGTCATTATTTAATTTGAATAACTCAACGACAATTACACTGACAAGTATATACATCAGTTATTAAATGTTTCCTTGAGATATATACCTATCTAAACGTACGCTACATATTAATTAGGTGTAGCCCCACTTTTTTTTTTTAAACAAAATAAAGTGAAGAGCAATAAAGCATTCGTTTAGCAATTATCACTCTCCCTCAACAAATATGCTTGTTGATATTATTAGAAGAATTTGTATTTTCATTCTTAAAAAAAGTCTAACATACCAATGCATGATTGTTTCTAATTCGGATTAGATTGTATAAACGATTTTGTTTGGATTGATTTGAGTGATTTTTTGCTAATAAGATGCATAGAAGAAGAAGGAACTTTTGATAAAGAAGTTCATCATCCGCATGCAAGGATATTGAATGTGGCTAGTCCACTAACCATTAGTAGTGACGCTGAAGTCCAAAGAAGATTTTAGAAAGAGACGTAAATACATGCATACTCAACGGAGAGATAGAAGACATGTTATGTTGGTTTCATTTGTGGGCATCATTTCTTGTGCTTGGAAGACCGAAAACGTGTATCGTAGTGTGGCAAATATGGAAGCATACGCTTTCCATTGTAATATACTACTAATATATATATAACACAGCTAGCACAAGGACAATTAATCAGTTCTTCGATCTTTTTATCGTACGATAAAGATATGTCTCTGAAATCTGCAATCTGCAATCGCCCCCATTACAATAAATATGGTTGCTAGCAGAAAAAAGCCTGAAGCATATCTGCGATAGAAATATAGAGACTACTAAACACTATATAGAGCACGTTTTATGAGTTTCTCAAGAATTTTCCTTCTTAATAACTAGTCACGTCATTATGCAACAGAAGTGTTAGAGCTTTATTGGGTGCAAAATCACATTAGTAATGTTTATAGTCTGTTAACTAATTAAACTGAGACATACCCGCCTAATCGGGGCTAATTTTTTCTGCGACCATATGAGTAGTTGCTTTCTTCTTTTTCTTTTCGTTTCTTTTATTTGGATATTTGTTTTCACAATTTTATTATCTTCTTTAAAGGCTCAATATCCGAGGAAACAAGTTTGGTGGAGATGAAGGGTGATAAAGAGAAAGAGAGTGAGAAAAAGAGGAGATAGTACAAGCCGGCGAAGGCAAGTAGTATGGTGGTTGCGTTATGGCATTGTACATGCATGGTGGAAGCCATAGTCATGGGTTCCAAAGATTAGGTTTGTCAAGGAATATGAATTGTTTTCTGGAAAACATTTATTTTTTATGTATATTAAAATTAATTATTGGTATAAAATAATATTTTTAATTTTACAATTACATAACATAATACAAAATGTAGAATCTACTTCGTGTTTTAGATAAATTAGATATAAATTTATTAAGTACCATCGAATTTTTTAAGTTAATAACTAGTAAATTTATTTGTATAAATATTTGAAAGAAAATGGATTTTTTTTTTTACTATAATCCTAAACACTATTAAATCTTTCTTAATATTCTTTATATAATATTATGATTTTTCATATGAGAAAGATCATGAATATATGATGATGATTTTTTTTATGTATATATAATATGATGATTTTTCTTTTGAGTTTTTTAGTTTTTTTTTTTTTGTTCTTTTTATACTTTCTCCACAAAGTAGTGTCTGATTTCTAAGACAAAAACAGCAACTCCCACTTCATACTAGTCAAAGTCAGACAAACCCACTCTCGCTCAAACACCAGAAAGTGGCTGATTTCTTTGCATTTCAATCGCTGTGCAGAATACATAAATAAATAAAAGCAGGATCCTTTATTGGGACTCAAATCCTTTACTTTGTACAGGTCTTAGTACCATGTAGCTGCGCTACGTAGATGGGTATATCCGTCAGGATCATAACCCTGTATTGGAAATGGAACGTATGCGTATATCGTAGTGCTCATGAATCATGATGAACGTGACTCTTGTATTCAATTGTCCATAATTAATTAAGGAAAGGCAATGCTAGGTAACCAATTATTTTTTTGAACAATATGAATAACTACCAATTAAATAAAAAATACTACACTTTTAAATTACTCACCTAAATTTTAATATTAGAATAACGATCCACACACCTAATAAAATAAACATTCAATACATTCATTGTTCATATTGTTTAATATTTTCATTATCTACCTATACTTTTTCTTAAGGAAAAATACATGTACTCATTTTAGTTAATTACAGAAATATAAATATTTTAAAACTACGTTCATCTTAATATTATAAATTAAAAAATTATTATGTCTTCTCTAACAAAAACTGAAACATGATATTTCATGGTCATGTCAAATTGCTAAAAATATTTTTTTTTATAAGTAACGGGGTGCAGATCCTAAAGAAACAAAAAATATTCGACTACTATCAATCTTTTAAATTTAACATCACTTGCATCAGCAAAAAGGTAATAAAACAAGTATAGATAAAACTGCTCGAAGAACTTAATTCCAACAACTTCTCTTTGACCCAGCTTAATGAGAACATCCGTACAGAAATTGACTTCCCTATAGATATGTTTTATTTTTACATTATCCATCTTTGCCAAAAACTCCTTGATCGACCAGACGAGAGAAGAGTTACCATGACTTTTCGAAGACGCCTTTTGAACCAGTGTTACAACACATCTAGAGTCTGATTCCACCACTAATTTCGTGATCCTTAACTCAAAAACTAGTTTAATCCCAACATAAAACCCCATTGTTCAGCCATGGTTATGGTACAGGTTTCGATGTTTATAGTGAAACCAACAATCGTGCGTCCAGCCCAATCCCTAATAATACTCCCGCAAGCTCCTCTGCTACCAGGATGAATGACTGACCCATCTACATTCAATTTAGTCCAACCCTAATTTGGTGCCTCCAATCCGACAAGCTCCTCTCTGATAAGATTTAGTAAGTTATTACTATGCTTTGTTATTCTCAAAGTAATGCTATGTTTTTCTGTAATTTTTCTTACTCATTTGGTGAAGTTGATTGTTTGGCAAAGTCTTGATACGTGCTTCAAATGTTCGAGATATGAAGAGTTCAAGTATTATTTAGAAGATATTAGTTTACATTTTTAGAATATTTTAATTTAATATATTTTGATTTTGTTTATTTAATTACTAGATTGGGCCTTATGATTATGGGCTTTAGGGTTTTTCTTTGTTTTAACCTAATAAGAGGTTATAAATACCTCCTTAGCTATTGTAGTCGTAGCATAGAATTTTTAGAGGTTTCAAACCCCCTTTTTTGGTTTCGTGATGAAACCATTGTGTGGACAATTGAGGTTGAGGAGTTCCTCTCTTGTTACATCGAGAAATTGAGTAGAAGGTTGAGGAGTCCATTCGAATCAATTCCCAAACTATGGCGTTGACAAGTGAGGTTGAGGAGTCCCTTTCTTGTTGCGTCAAGAAATTGGATAAAAAGTAGAGTGATTCTCTTTGTATTCAATTTCAATCTATCCTTTTTATTTCTATTTCAATTTTAATATATCTTTTTATTCAGTTTGAATTCTTGTCTTTATGTTTATCTATTATTTTCGTATCATTTGGTATCAGAGCTCAGGTATTAGATTAATTCTTATTAATCTATATATTTTTTCTTCTTTTATCATAAAAAAAGAGTCCAGTATGTCGCGTCTTTCTTTAAATTTTCATATTTTTGTTTTCCGTTTGTGTTTCATTATTGTTTTGTCATCATTGTTGATTTTATTGTTTAAAAAAATAAAAAAAGCATACAGTGCAAAAAAAAAGAAATATATACAAAAAAAAGAAATTATATTTCTTGTAATTTTTGTGCTTTTCATATTCTATTTTTTCCACCTACAAGATTCGAGGACGAATCTTTTTTGAAGAGGAGGAGAATGATACGTGCTTCAAATGTTCGAGATATGAAGAGTTCAAGTATTATTTAGAAGATATTAGTTTACATTTTTAGAATATTTTAATTTAATGTATTTTGATTTTGTTTATTTAATTACTAGATTGGGCCTTATGATTATGGGCATTAGGATTTTTCTTTGTTTTAACCTAATAAGAGGTTATAAATACCTCCTTAGCTATTGTAGTCGTAGCATAGAATTTTTAGAGGTTTCAAAACCCCTTTTTTGGTTTCGTGATGAAACCATTGTGTGGACAATTGAGATTGAGGAGTCCCTCTCTTGTTACATCGAAAAATTGAGTAGAAGTTTGAGGAGTCCATTCGAATCAATCCCCAAACTATGGTGTTGACAAGTGAGGTTGAGGAGTCCCTTTCTTGTTGCGTCAAGAAATTGGATAAAAAGTAGAGTGATTCTCTTTGTATTCAATTTCAATCTATCTTTTTTATTTCTATTTCAGTTTTAATGTATCTTTTTATTCAGTTTGAATTCTTGTCTTTATGTTTATCTATTTTTTCCATATCAAGTCTCGTCCCTGAAAATGAAATCATTTCGATACTTCCAGGATATGTTGCACGCTGTGATGAAGATGATGGGCCACGGAGTCCCATACTACTTTCGAGAGACCAACGAAAGATTAGTACTAAGTCATTCCTGAAAGGATTGGGAGAAAAAATTTTTATGTGCATCTCTGTTTGCTATGCTAATCCATGCCATACGGATGCAGGGACAATCGCGTAACGCGTGGAGCAAAGTCTCTTCCTCTCCACAGCATCTTGGGTAGTCGCTATTGTCTTTGAGGTTTCTGCTCTTTCTTCTATTGTTGGTAAGCAAAGCTTCATGGGTAAGGAGCTAACAAAAGGTTTTCAAACGTTGAGATAAGTTATTTTTCCAAAGCAATTTGTATAACCTGTTATTATTCTCCTTGTTACTGAAAAGAGCTTCATAGGTTGATTTAATTGTAAACCTGTCACCTGCTATTGGAAGCCACCCTACAGTGTCTGCTTCAATGTTAGGATTGGAAAATTTTAAAATTCTAGTGTCCTCTAGAACATCCTCAGGTAAAACCTGACTAATTTGTGTCCAATTTCAAATATTCTGAGAACTAATATAACTGCATAACCTTTCTCCAAGTGTTTCTTCATCGAAGTTAATGGTAGTTAAGTCTCTTAATTTGTGAATTACTAGGATCTGATGGTCTTCCCAAAAAGAAATACTTTTTTCTGTCACCTATTCTCCAAATTAGATTCCCTCAGATCTTTGTTATTCCAATCTAAACGTTTGAGTAGCTGGTCTTCTTATGGATTTTGTGTTGTCTCCTCCCACATATTTTACTCTCATCACCTAAATTCATAGAAAATCCCTTTTGTAGATTAAGCCCTAAGCAAGTTTCATAAAAAACAGTTGATTGGTCTCCTACGCCCTTTGAATCCCCAGTCCACCCTCCTTCTTTGATTTAAAAATTTTCTCCCAACTTAAGAGATGAACCTTTCTATCATCTTCACTGTTGTCCCATAGAAAGTCCCTACAAAGTTATCTATTTTAGCACAAATCGCCATAAGGATCTTTATAGTCTGTATGCAGTAACTAGAAATGGTTGATAACATCGATTGGATAAGGTACATCTCCCTACAAAAGATAGAGATTTTTTGTTCCAGCTAGATAATTTGGTTTGCATGCGGTCAAGGATGAATTGAAAATGATGCTGATTACACTTCTCCGTGATCAAAGGTATTTCTAATTATTTTTTCAGATTAGCCGTCAGGGTCATTCTAAGCTCTGGCTTAGTTGCTGCCTAATATTATGATTAATATTCTTAGAAAAGTAGACACAAAATTTGTGGAAGTTGATTCTTTGTCCCGAGATCTCGCAAAAAATGTGCAAGATTTTCTTAATCGTTCGCACTTATTCACTATAAACTTTAGCAAAAAGAACCAAATCATCTGCGGAACAAATATAAGATATTTTAAGCCCATTTTTAGAAATAGTTATTAGCTCCCATTTTTTATCAGCAACTAGTTTATTAATAACTAATAAGGTGGGATAAACGCTAAATATATAGAACAAAAAGATAAGGTGAGAGAAAATTTTTCTGTCTAATTCTTTTGGTTGGAGAGAACGTAATCTGTCGTAAGCCTTCTTCAGATCAATTTTTATAGCCATAATTTTTTTTCTTTGATTCTTATACGCATAGTGTAAACCACTTTTTGTACTATTAGAATATTATCTACTGCTAAAAATAAAATTAGATTGAACATTAAAAATAAATACAAGTATATAATTTTTAGGTTTAAAAATAATAATCTTAATGACTATTTTATATCAAATATTACATAAACTTTTAGGTTTAAAAATAATAATCTTAGTGACTATTTTATATCAAATATTA
The DNA here is from genome assembly GCF_000817695.3 of Arachis duranensis. Classification (NCBI taxonomy): domain Eukaryota; kingdom Viridiplantae; phylum Streptophyta; class Magnoliopsida; order Fabales; family Fabaceae; genus Arachis; species Arachis duranensis. Next base: position 18,349,842 of record NC_029779.3, read on the forward strand.
CATAAACGATCTAAAATGACTAAAAATTTTTAGGTACTGATATTTTAGAAATGATTGTAACAAGAGTGCTTTTGTCTTATAGTAAACTATAAAATAGCAAAATTATCCATCATTGTACAAGTGTATTGATTTAATTAACTCATTGAATTGAGGTTATCAATTTCTTTGGATATTAACTTAAAAGTGAAGCCGCTGAAGTCAACAATAATTTGGCTTAAATAATAAATTTGTAGTTATTATTTTTATATGAAAGAGTTTAATTTTTTATTAATAATTAATTTTAATATTTGTTATTTAAAATTTAAAAGAATTTAACGTGTATATTTTTATATTTGATTAGATATTAAATTTATTGTACAAATAAAATAATTAATTTTTATACTTATTATTTAAAAATAATATTTTTTTCTCAATATATATAAAAATATAATTACATATTGGCATAAAAAAATTATATTGATAGTTATAAAATTAACTCAAATTTATTTTTTTAAAAAAATAATTGAATCTTGATTCTAACTTTTAATCATAATATTAATATTTTCTCTAAATTATATGTAATAAATATTAAAAAAAGGATGTAAAAATATAAATTAGAAAGATAACAGTACAAGAAATTACCGGAATAGCGACCGATTCTGGTAGTCGCTAAAACCTTGGTCGCTAAATTCAAAATAGCGACCGATGTTGGTCGCTAATATTTAGTGACGATTTTAGCGACCGATTTTCAACCAAGGCCACCTAACCATACAAAATAATTTTGGTTGATAAATTAGTTGCTAAATAGTAACGATTTAGTGACTACAATTTGGGAAGGAAAGAGAGAAATAGGAAAAAAGGGAGAGGTAGATAAGAGAATGTAAGAAGGAGGTTTACTAATTTTGGAAGAAAATATTTTTTTTTTAAATTTTAATAAGAAAGTGTCATATGATATATTTTAGTTATTGAATTAGTTAGTAATATATGAATATAATATATAATATAGCTATATTTAAATTTTAATATTTTAATTTTAATTTTAATTTAATTTGAATGCAATTAGAGAATATCATGTTGTATATTTTTATTATCAAATTTGTAATTAGTCATTGATAATGATATATAAGAGCATCTCCAACGGTAAGGGAATGAAGGACCCGTTTACTGTGAATCTGACAAAAGCTGAAGACCAACCGTTGGAGCAACATAAACTTGATTCCCAGCACATATTTCAAAGCAAACAAGGCCCTGTTTAGAGGAACTTGCTTTATTTTCATTAGAATCAATAAAATTTTAACATATGGCACTTAAATTAAAAAAAAAATTAAATAATATGGTATTAATATAATAACTAATAACGATGCATAATATGTTATCAATAAAGGGTTGGTATTCTATTTAAATCATAATTAATATAAGTAATTAAATTAATATTGAATATTAATTATATTATTATATTAAATTAGCCGTTGTAAAATTAGCCGTTGCAAAATTAGCCGTTGGAAACTAGCCGTTACTATGTTACCCTTATCATTAACAAATTAATATTTTGTTACTCTATATATACCACTTAGATACACTTCTATTCTCACACTTTCTACTACTATTTTTCATCTTCTTCCAAGTTTACAAAATCAAAGTTCTGCTAATATTATTTTTTGTTCGAAAGCATGGATCCAAACCAACTTAACTCTTTCTTCGATTACTTACAAAACTTTCTTCAAATTCCAAATCAAAACTTCACATTACCGAATACATTTCAAAATCCAAATCCACAAAATCTTTCTAATTTCAATTTTCAAGCTCCTTATAATAATCAATTTTCTATATTCCAACCGCAAAATCAAAATTCACAAACACCACATTTTTCATTTTCATCCATATTTAACCCCTCTATCGGAAATGTTACTCCAACTTCCTTGCCGTTTCCAACTCAATTCAGTGCATCAAGACATAACTTATCTGGTGTTGGTGGCTCTTCTAACCCATCCTCTCAAACTCCTATACAATCTAGTCTAAATTCGCAATATTTAGATTTTGCCAACCCTCGTGGATTAGATTCTATCGACCTCAATGATGATGATATTGAAGATCGGAGGCAAGATAGTATTCAACACTGGCATTGGAAAGAGGATGAAATGCTGATCAGTGCATGGTTAAATGTTTCAACTGACCCTATAGTTGGTACCGATCAAAAGGGAAAAATATTTTGGAGTCGAATTCATAGCTATTGTGTAGAATTTTACTCCGACATGACAAGGGGGTAGTTGCATATAAGAAACGATGGTATAAGATCAACAAGGTTGTTGCACAATTTGCTGGTTGCTACGATCAAGCTAGTCGAAACATAAGGAGTGGTTTGAATGCTGATGATATGAAGGAGTTGGCTTATAGACTTTATTCCACAAATTATGGTCAAAAATTCACTTTTGAGAAGCATTGGAACATGCTTCGATTGGAGCAAAAATAGAGAAGTCAACTACCTACACAGAGTGGCGGCTCAAAGAGAACCAATGTTAGTGCAACTGGAGCATACTCATTCTCATCAAACCCAGAAATACCTTTGGCTGACGAACCCGGTATGGACTCTCCTGTTCGCCCACAAGGATCAAAGAAGAGGCAAGCAAAAAGCACAAATGTCTGAAGATTTTAGCGAAAAGAAATCATTAGTTGTTAAAAAATTATCTCTCATGGAAGATATTAAGAATGTTAGAGAAAAGGAACTAATGGATAGGAAAAAAGAAAGAGAAGAGGAGAAGGAACATAGAGCAAAGATTATGGCAATTAAAGAGAAGGAGTTACAAATTCAAGCGGCAATGTAAGAACAAGAATTACAAGCTCAAGTGGCAAGGAAAGAACATGAATTACAAACTCAGAGGTATATTAAAGAAATGGAGATAAAAGCAAAAGAAAGGGAAATGAAAAGGATGGCCAAGGAAAGGAAAAGGAAAATGGATGCAAATACTTAATGCTGACACGTCTATAATGAGTGAAAAACGACGAGCTCTTCATGGAATTGCATGTGAAAAAATAATCGCCAAGTGGTTTACTTAATGGTTCCTTGTATTCGTAGAGTTATGTAGTATGTTCTTATTTTTATTGCGTATTACTGGTATGTGATGTAGTTTGTTTTATTTATTTCTGATGTAATTTTTTAAACTAGTAAATATTATTGTGCCTTTATTGTTCATGAAAGTGACCGTTGTAAAACTAGCCGTTAAGTAGCCGTTGCAAAACTAGTAGTTACAAAATTAGCCATTAACTAGCCGTTAAGGTACTATTGCAGACACACTTATAAATATCAACTATCAATGACTCCGCAACTCCACTTCAACTCTTGTTTCTCACCTCGAAAGAGAACTAAAAATTACATTTCTAGATATGGCTAGAAATTTTTATGATATGTTTAATGAGGCATTGTATGGCAAAAGAAGACGGCAAGATAACACACTCATAGATAATTGGATCGATGAGTGTTTACTCGAAGATTCAGAAGAAGAAGATATCGATAGAAGCTCTATCCCAACTACTCGTAGATGGATCAACAGAGATAGAGAAGCAGGACATGATCGCCTTTTCCAAGATTACTTTGCAGATGAATCGGTGTATAATGCTAACATTTTCCGACGAAGATTTCGAATGAGAAGACATGTGTTCCTTTGGATAGTAGACGCTCTCTCAAATGTCTATCCGTATTTTCAACAGAGTGTTGATGCAACTGGAAGAAGAGACTTGTCGCCACTCCAAAAATGTACCGCTGCGATACGGATATTAGCATATGGCGTAGTAGCTGATGTTGTTGATGGTTATGTGCGCATAGGCAAAAGCACTACAATTGAATGCTTGGAAAAATTTGTTGAAGGTGTCATTTCGGTATTCGAGGATGAATACTTGCGAAAATCCAATCCAAATGACGTAGCATTGACTGCATGCATTGGCAATGAAAAAATTGTCCAAAGGCGTGGAAAGGTATGTACATGATTGGTTATCGCAACCATAGTACTTGAGGTTGTAGCATCTTCAGACCTTTGGATATGTCATGCGTTCTTTGAAGTTTCTGGTTCAAATAATGATATCAATGTGTTAGATCGTTCTCCAGTGTTCGATGATATTCTAAATGACCGTGCTCCGGAGGTAAATTATACTATTAATGGTAATAATTAAACTATGTGATACTATTTAGCAGATGGTATTTATCCTGAATGGGCCACTTTTATCAAATCAATCTCAAAGTCACAAGGGGGAGAAACGCAAGTTATTTGCACAATACCAAGAAGGGCAAAAAAAAGATGTGGAGCGAGCATTCGGAGTGTTGCAAGCATGCTTTGCAATTATACGTGGTCCAGCTCGTTTTTGGGAAAAGAAGAAGCTTGCCAACATAATGAGAGCTTGTATTATATTGCATAATATGATTGTTGAGGATGAAAGAGACGCTTATGCAGGAAATTTTGCTCAAGACTTAGAGTATGATGATGTCGAAAATGGTTTATCACAACCTTAATTGGGAGAAGAAGATTTTGCACCATACCGTCAATTTCTTCAAAGAAATGCCCAACTTTAAAATAGGCAGCAGCATAGACAATTGAAAGAAGACTTGATTGAACACATATGACAATTTCACAATGCTTGTCGTCAACTATAGAACTTAATTATATTTTTTATGTATTAAGTAATTTTACAAATTAGTGTAACCCCGAATTATATATTGTGTATTATTATTATATATGAATTTATTTAATATTAATATCTTTTAATAGTGAATTATTTTTAAATTTATAAATTTAAATTACATTATTGAAAAAATTAATTACATTAATTTCAAGTATTTTAATTAATTAATTATGTGGGACCATAACAGGAACTAAAGTTAGTTCCTCCTAATAAAAAAGAGAGAGATGTTTTGAGTTTCTATTTACTGTTTATGACGCAAAAGCTGATGTAGAGTCACTTTTTATGACAGGTGGACCATAAATAGGAATTGGGATGAGTCCCTACTTCCCTGGAGATGGTCTAAGAGAGATAGAGTGAATGAAGGAATGAAAGAGATAGAAAAAAGGAGAGAGAGAATGAGAGAACTCTTTAATTTTTGAAGAAAAAATTTGATTTCAATTATAACGAGAGAATGACATATGACATATTTTAGTTATAAAATTAGTAATATATAATCAATATAATAGATATTAGTTTTTTAGTTTTTAAAATTCTTATTTTTTAAAAAAATTATTATTTAGAGTTTAAAATTTATTATTTAAAATTTAAAAGTTAGATAAATAACTAATTTTAAAAATTAACTAATATTAATTAAAAAATTAACTCTCTATAATATTACTCATTAATTAATATAAATAAACTGATTATCTATTTTTTTTTGTACTGCCATTCTGCTGTGGCTCCTCTTAAGACTATAATTAAGGGCAATGCTTATAAATATATTTGAGAATGGATAGTAAATGGGTTAGGAGAGAGGACTGAGGGTTGTGGTGTGATGCCCCCACAAGGATCTTGATCCAGCTGGTGAATGGCCCCATAAACTGGGGTCCATATTACATGATCATATTTTTAATGATGTTGTTTTCTCTCTAATCATAAAACAATATATAACATAAAATGATGTTACACATTTAAATTTTTTTATAAATTAAATTTAATTAAATTAAATAATAAAATTTAAAATAATATTGATTATAATTAATTTTTATTATGTTAAATTAATTTAATTAAATTTAATTAATAAAAAGATTTGAATATATAATATTATTTACAGTATAATTACAGACATTTGTAATTATTAAGAGCTCATATAGACCAAATTCATGATTCGGCCTTCTTTCAACTTCTCTTACCACACCCGCTTTTCAATTTTACTTTTGTTGCTTTCGTTTTTAAAATTAGTTAATTTATTTAAACTATCTTCTAATAGTATAACTATAGGCCATGGATTCTATGCTCCTACAAAATTGTAGGTTAATCATTAACCATCATAAAAATAATTACAAAATGTACCCCATTTTTTTTTTTTTGAAAAATTGACTAATTAAATTTAAATCCCTTTAACTTTTGATATTTACAATTTTTCTCTTTTTCTTTTAGTTTCAGATTCAAAAGAGAAGAGAGATCTGCTAGGGTTTAACGATTGGAAAACCTAACTCTGCCCTCCCCTTTCTCACCAAACACTATCGCTATGCCCTCCAATCTCAGTTCGCTGCAATAGCCCGGACGCAAAATTCTCTTGCAGCATCACTCAGTGAGTTCTCACATTCACCGTACTATTCTCAATTTCACTGTATCCTTTTTGTTTTCGCGTGTTTGATGTTTCTTCCTGTTCGTTTAGGTTTCATCCCTGCGTCCGCCACCGCTCCCTGCTTCTGCCGCCGCCGCGCAGGACTCTGCCTAAACGCTTGGAGGTTAGTTAATCATTATGCCTTTTCAATTCACAGTTGACCTGTATATTTATTTTTATGTTGATATGTGATTTTACTCTATGGTATTCCTGTGAAATTTTTTGATGAATTTTCAAGTGGGTTACCACCGTCTTATGTTTCAAGTGGGTTACTCTATGGTATTGCTATTAGAGGCTGTTGTTTCTTTCTTTTTTGTGTCACGAATTTCAGCGGCTAGATGCGAATCAGAGAAACTATACGGAAAGAAAGTTGCACCTTGGTAACAGCTATAACTTTAGAACTAGTGGTAATAACTCATTCCAAAGTGCTTGTTCCAAGTTGCACCCTTACTAACCACTATTGCTTTCTATTGGCATCAAAGTGCTCTTAAACTTGCAGTCTTCTATCATAGTTAATCGGCAATTGGAATAAGGCATTGCAGCTTAAAGTTTATATATATCCAAACACATCAAGGCATTCTATCAAACAGTTAAGGTTCAATTAAGAAACAACTTTAAGATGAGAAATTGAGAATAGAGAAATGAAAAAGACAATTCAGTTTAGAATGTTATGTTACTGGGATTACCTGAGAATTTCAATAGATTCCTATGGCAAATATGAGGATCCAGAGGAGCCTGTGGGTTGGGTCTGCTACTTCACCGTCAACGAAGAGGAACGGAGGCACCAAAGCGCGACATCAGCGACGGTAACCTGGCGGCTTTGGACAAGGCAACGATAACCCAGCAACGGCGGAGCTATCACTCCGGCAACGACGGGATCTTCGAGCTCAAGGGCAGCGAAGAGGAACGGGTGGAACGAAGCAGAAGGGGGAATTGCACTGCCTACTTTTTTTGTTTTGTTGTGGTTTTTAGTCACTTGATAAGAATTAAACATGTATTTTGTTGCTTCATGTTAATGCCTTCTGAATTTCGATTATTTTTTATTATCCTATGTTATGTAGGAACAAATGTGTTGAGAAAGGAAACTGGTCATTCAAACTCTGGGTTGCTGTGGGGGATCAACAATCAAGCCTTCAATATTGCTCCTTTTTATTACAAAGAGAAGTGGAACATTTACTATGAAACTTTTTAGCTTTTGATTTGAGTTTATGTTTTAGTTATTAGCACATGAAAAAGAAAAACCGAAGTTGTTGATGTAATGGGTTTAACTTGCTGAAGTCTGTAATGTAGAAGACTGCTTAGAACTTATGTTTGATTGATGTAATTAGAATTTAGCACAGGATGTTGCTATTGTGCCCCGTTTTTGATTGGCTCGCTGTTGTATCATTTTTTTTCCACTTTTTTGTTTTGGGTGTTTTGTTTCCCTAACATATTGTTAGTATACTAGTTGAGCATGCAAATATTGTGTATGATGTAGAGAGCTAACCATTCTATTAAGGTAATCACTCAAAGCTGTAGAAGTTGTATATAATATTGTCTCGTAGATTTTTTATTTTTTGGGTGGGGTTTAGTCATGTTTTGTATTTCATGATGTCATGTAAATATATTTTTTTGGGGGTTTTGATTCATGTAAATATTGATATTTCTTTTTTTTTTAAATAAAGGTCCAATCCAGCTCAAGTTCTGATTTGTTCTCTTATCTTGTTATTTATGTTAGTGAAATGGAATCCATATGTTTAGATTTTGAGGGCTTCATTGTGTTTGTCTGTTGTCACACTCACTTCCTGACTCTTCAGGAAATATAGTTTAATAAGAAAGTCCATTAACTTTTGATTTTTTTTCTCATCTATTTTGTATCCCCATCTTAAAGCATTAGAGATTTAGAGTTGTAAATCTTGTTTTCATATGTCCGTTTTCATGAAATATATTTTTTGTAGAGTCCATTTAAATTCATTCAGATAATTGTCCAAGGCAATTCTTGATGCCCCTAAAATTAACATCATGGACAGAATCCACCTATCTCCTCTTAATGGAGGATTCTCCCATAGTGAAACAGGTGTAAGAAAAATTGCAAATAAAACAAAATACTTTGGAAATTCTGTGTTTCATTGTGCGTGTTGATGATTGTTATTAATATTGCCAAAAAGCACAATTTTTGTATAGGTTTAAAAAAACCTTTATCACATTGTTCCTTACCCCCAACCTTCTACAAAAGATGTTAAGTAATGGTGAAGCGTCTTTAGAGCGATATAGGCGTCCAATTCCGGTTCATATGGGAGGGGTGTAATAGCCCCGCAGGGAAAGCCCCGCAGGGAAAGCCCCGCAGGGTCAGTAGCAAGGCACTTACTCACGGGTGTGGGGAAGTGCCGATTGTAGCTCCTTCATTCCGGTAGGGGAGCCCGAAGTACCTAAAAAGCGTAGGGCTCCCCCCTAGAAGGATCCTTGCCTGTAGTAGTGCCCTCTTCCCAGGAGGGAATACGGGCTTAGGATTAGGAAAGGTAGAGGCCATACTCTATTCCTTATCAGGAATAGTGGCCTCGTTAGCAGCACTTAAGGTAGAGGTTCAGGGTTGGAATTAGTGTCTTGGAAGAAGAAATAAGAACATTTTACTTATAATTTTATAGCATGTTAGTTTTGACTTTTGAACAATGTAGGTCACCTTTGCATAATTGCATGTAACGTGAACATTCTTATTTATTCTCCCAACAAGATATAATCTGACCTTACCACAATTAAATTTATAAAATATCAATAATTGTTTAGCATGTCTACCATCAAGTCTTGGCGATTTGAATTTCCCTTTTTTTTTTAAATCAAGCCAAGGTACACTGGTAATCAATTATTTAGTTAAAAAAATTGTATAAATTAATATATATATAAATAATTATCAATTAATATATAAATATATAGTGGTTGAGTGAATAATTAATATTTTGTAACCGATAATATAAAGGGAATTAGTAATATAGAATTGTAAAACATAGAAGGATAAATTAGTGTAAATAACAATGAAACATAACTTAGTACTTTGTCTTTCAAAGAAAATATTAAAAATATCTAAAAAGATAATTCCTCATTCCCAGCAAGTCTCATTCGTGTGGAGTCGTTAACCTGCTTAGAGCACCAACAATATAATTCTAATTAGAAGTTTGTTGGAAAAATTATTTTAAAAATACTTTCTTATAAATATGACCTGAATATTGAAGTCATCTTTTAAAGTACATTCTCTCATCCAACTGATCACCCAAACTCCGCTATCATTCCTATAATAAAAAGTATTCAACAAATAGTTATTATATACATATAAGATATAATCTATTGAATAATTTATGATATTTAAAAAAAATATATAATATTAGACTTACGATCTATTTTTTTGAGTGGGTAGGCCAAAAGGTGTCATAGGCCAAAAAGTGGAGCAATCTACAACTTTAGACTTATCATCATCAAAAATATGATCATCTAACATCGCTTCTAAATAAGTCGCCTGTACAAGAGTGAATTCATGACAAAAAAAAAAGAGTGAATTGTAATTGATTTAAAATGACTAAGAGTACTAGTTACAACAAATGGTTATTTAATTTGTTAAGTGATTCTAGTTGATTGAGTATTGGTTTAGAAAAAATAATTACCACTTTAATTGCGTTCCTTTTGCGTTGCTGATGTTTTTCGATACAAGGCAGTGAATCCAATATGATTAGACGACGACTCTTAAAGTCAACAATGACCAAATACCAATGTAGTTCCTCGCAGATAGGGATAAAAACCTACGATAAACCTTAAACCATTATAAAACTAAAAAAATTTAACAGCATATTAATGAGAAACAAATTGGTCACTTGTACCCTAGCGACGTGGCTAATTTTCAGTGAAACATATGTTACAAGAAAATCAGAGATAACCTCAGCCGGTGTGTATTTGTCACTTAAAGCATATCGCTGCATAAAAAAATTGTGGAATTAAAATATGTCTTCAATTTAACAACTATTTTGAATTGATAATTTAATTATACAATTTACTCGTGTGAGTACGTAGCATAGTTTAGTCTAGAAAAAAAAACTTCCTTATAAATTAGTATATCCACTCAAATTATTAGACAGAAAAAATAACTAATAATTTAGAGATATTATAGGGATAACTTTACTGCAAAATATTCAGGCATGAACCAGCAAATTGGATCTTCATTCCTACGTCGAAATACACGTGTCATCATAAGTGCCACCAGATTTATAACCTACAATTTGTTAAAATTTACTGTAAAACATGTTTATATGTAAATAGAGGCTTAAAAACATAATTACAAGAAATTGTGTAACATGCATTGATCTCTATACTTACTCGTGATTCGACACATCTCTCCGGCACAAGACATCTAAATGTACTTCTATAACCTATTTCATCCGAGATTACCAACTCTTCAGAATTGCTAAAATCATAAAGTGATTAGTTGGGAGAATCATAGAATTTCTACACCATTACATTATACACATAATCATATAAGTACACGTACGGATCTAATGTATCCGAAAAAATATAGGCTGCAACAGCAGCTTGAGAATCGGTTAACATCATCGAAGCAGTAGGCTCAAATGCAATAAGTGTCCACCACTGCTCATAAAAAAATAGTTTCAAGGTAACAATAAAAAAATAAGGAAAAAATAAACGAAATAAGAAAAAAATTAAGTTTACCTTTGGTAGTACCGCTCCTACTCTAACATGTGATTGTTCATTAGGTGGAGTTGTAGCTTCACGAGTAATATCCAAGTGGAATAACTTCTTGGGTTGAATTGGCATGATACCAGTAAGATCACTAGTTTTTCCACTTTCCGAAGAATGCACAACTACAGTAGGATCCAACATCGAACTACTGTTTGTGGAAGTTTTCTGTTGCGCTATGATCAAATCAATTTTTTGGTGTAGAACATGAATGACCGATTCTAAATTTTCTATTCTTTTTGTTATATCGTTAAACATACTATTGAACTGCGTATTTTTTATTGGAGCCATCTTCTACTACTCACTCAGATAGTATTTTGTCTTGTACGGTACCATATAACCCCTTAAGATGAATATATAGCGAATTCGGTTATAAAAGATAAGATAAGATAAAAATAATACGAATTTTAAGATATTTTATTTTTATAATTTTTTTAAAAAAAGGTTATTTAATTAGAGTAAGAAGATAAGAAGTTAAGAATAATAAGATTACCTAAAAAAATCTAATATTATCTTTTTCAAAAAGCTAATATTAGAATTAAAAAAATTATTATTAATTTAATACAAGAGTTTAGGCTGGGTAATTTATGCCGTGGAAACTATTTTAATTTTTGATATATTTTATTTTAATTTAAAGCATATTGACTAATTTTGATTTTTAATATTTAAATTTAAATTTTAAAAGAGAATTAGTTGTGTGAAACATAATCTTATTCCTATATATAAACGCTCAAGCATAGAATACTATTAACTATCTCTACTAAAACTAAAATTACAATTTTATAGAGCAATGGAAGAAAAGGTAATAGACGATCACATTGGATCTTGTTCCATGGAAATTATTGAAAATTCTCCGTTGAAACAAATACTACATGCCATAGAGGTAATATATCCAACTCATGATAATATTACAATGTTATTTATATATACCAATGCTAATTTTCAATTTTATAATGTAGTCTTTATCCAAGAGAGTTGATGAGATGGAGAAGGCAATGTGGATGGCGAAGAAGTCACTTGATAAATTAACCGCCTTTCAATATAAAACTGATGAGAAGCATGAGAAATTCGACAATACGGACCCACATGAGATGAAGAGTAAACCCTGTGATGATGTAACGAAGAAAAACTCTAGCCCGTCGGAAGTAAAGTCCGAAAATTATGTGTTTACGGATTTATCCGACGAGAATAAGGACGTTGAGATTTTGCACAATATGCCACCATCGTTCTACAAAGGCACGCAAACATGTCTGGATGGAGAAGAAAAATCGAAGCCAAAGTCAAGATTCGGTATTCAAAGAAATAGCAAAACTAATAAAACTGTGCAAGAACTTCCAAGTACGTTTCTAAGGCAAAAGGACAAATTGGCAAGATTCAATAATCCACCATCTATCCAAAATATGGCAATTGCACGACCAGCTAAAATGCCAAAAATTGAGCACAAGGGTCAACTATCAAGTAAGATGGCGGAAACTAGAGTACGCAAAGGGCCTTTAACTTTCACCATAGACAAAGCACGGTTAACAATCACTGCGAAACCAAAAAAGATGGCTTTCAAGAACACTTCTATCCCAAAGGTAATTGATTTATTTAAAAAAATTTAGTGGCATAGTATTCACATATGTATATTGTGGATAACCTTTACGTTTTGTGCAGAATCTTAACTGTTCATTCAAACCACCACAAGACATGCGGTTGAGTGAGGATTTAGTCAACATGGCTATGTACATCTTTAATGCTGATATTGACATAGCGTGAGGATTTTTTTTTCTTTTATTTTAAATTTTAATTTTCTTTGTGGCTAACGTGTTGGCTTTGTGTTAGTGAGGATTTGGTTCATATCCACGATACAATTGCAACTAGAGGAGATCTGTTTTGTCTCGTACCTGGCAAGCAAGTGTCTGAACTGGTAATAAAGCTGATGGAATTGAAGATAACATCAAATATTACCATGACCAAATTAAAAAATGTTTGGTCCCTTCCACCATCATTTGCGGTAAATCAAAATCTTGCTTTTTTTTTCTTTTAACTAACTAAAATAAATAACAGTTTTAGTTTCAAGTAGGCATGATGTAAGACTATGTAAAAATCTAGGTTAATTGCCCCTAAGTTAACGTTGAATGAAAAGGTTGATGATGGATTGTGACATAATTGTTTATATGAATTAGGTGTTGATGAGTGCTTTATTATTGAATGAATGAAATTGAATATGCATTAATTAATTTGGTGTGGTATGATTGCCTATAATGGCAATTGATATAAAAATTTGGGCCGAAGGCCAAGATAAGGTGAGTTATCCCCTATATGGTAAGTCATGGTAAGTAATGGATTGCAACGATTGAACTTGAAATGATTGGTATGTGTGGTTGTGTTTTGTTATAAATTGTGGATGTGGTGAAGTTTATTGGGGATTTAAATATGAGTAGTGTTATATATATATATATATATATTGTGTTTTCGACTTCCTTATGTTGTATTGCATGATACGTTTTCACACAGCAATGATTCAGCTGTATGGGTTATGCAATGGATGGATGTGCAACAAGAATTCACTCCTGTGATCCCTCCAAAGGTAACTTTTAACATAAACAGTTTCGCTTTTTAATTACACTAATACATATGTTAACGTTTGGTAAAATAAATTACAGCTGCACGAGGAAAGGAGTAGAATGTATTTAGCATTGGATTTTGTCACCGGAGATTGGAATAAGATACGGGCAGATGTTAACGAGAGGTTTCAATTATGGTGGATTATGATACACCCATAGCATATTTACTTAAATTGGGAAGAATTATTTATGTCTTCTTGTTAGACTTACTAAAATAGACGAATTTATTTATTAAAATTTTTTTATTCCTATTGTTTTGTATCGCATTTTCGTTATCCTACTAAGAACATATAATTCTGAATAAAACTCAGAATCATTAGTGCTATTTACCTCATTTTTGTTCAGTTTTTCTATGATGAGCTCTTCTTCATAAAATAAAAAAATAAAGTGTATAATATATATTTCCAACTAAAACAACATAAGTACTTGAGTTATTGAGATTTAATTAATAATGATTCGTTCACTAATCATGCTCATTATTTTCTTATATGGTTCTTATTTTCTGATGACCTAATTATAAAATTAAAGTAGTGTAAGAATTCTATTTTAGTAAATTATATAAGATCCTAATTAAAAGTACTCAATTTTTTCAAATATTACACTTGAAAATTAAATTTTACAAATATTATATTATATTACACCAAGATAAATTATTATGAAACCATAAAGTATTATATAATAGAAAAATATTATATAATATTATAAAAACATAATATCTATTATTAATTTCATTAAATATATCAAGTATATATACATATATATTTGATTTAACCAAAATATAATATGAAAATATTTAACCAAAATACGGGAGTAAGAATTTTTATTGACCAATTATATTTTATTGATTTCTGTTGTTCCCACTAACAAAATCGGTTAGAATTTATTTTCAATAATGAGAACATGAAAATATTTGACCAAAGAAAAAATATATATATATAACAATTTTAATATGCACGACTTCATATACACGACTCCACAAAGAAATTTTAATCTCCATTATTCTTCCTAAATTCTAGGTGGAGTTCTTTTGGCAATTATGTATATATGACTTCTGTTCTAACTAAGTACTTCAGAAAACTGAATAGCCTTTGAGTGCGGCAAATACACGTGTTTTTACATTAAAATACAATTCATATTCAAAACAAGTTAAAAAAATAATCAATTAGACAAACAAAGTTAACGATCACGAACAAATGAAGAATTTCTACTCATTAATCCTTTCATAGTTTTCAATAGAACGGTAGCAACTAAACCAAAATTGTTGAGCGAGTTCCAATCCTTTTTCCCCTTTGAGGGAAGGAAAACTGAACTAAAAATGAACTGTTTTAACAACACAAAAAGAAGGAAAACAATACAGAACGGTCACATGATAAAAATGAAAATCTTCCATCTTTGAGCTCTAGAACTGAAACTCTGAAGCCTTTGCTAGTCCTTCTTCCTCTAGCACGCGCAAATTTCCATCCTTTTGAACGAACATAGGGCTTGGTGTGACTATGGGGCACACCAGGTGCTGGTCCAAAGTACTTGACAGCCTCTCGTCCATTCTTATGGCCTCTAAGAAGAACCTGAAACAATATCACAAATATAATTTCATTACTTGTTATACTCTGCAAACATTTTTCCTTCCTTCATAGAGAACTAGTTGATTTGAGAAGAAATCATTAATTAAATATAAACTAAATATTTTCAAAACATAAAAAGAAGTTTCAAATCATAATTTCCTTATATTTTGAAACCTTAACAATGCACCTAGCAAAACAGTAGAACAGAAGTGCTAGTTATATTTTCTGTTCCCTCTACAGCTATCCTAGCAGAAATGCAGAACACAGACTAGGGCCCTAATTAACTGGGATGAAAATTGCTGGAGACAAATAATACGTTATTATATAAATAGAAGATACAGTGGTTTGAGGGGGGTGAAAATGTAAAGATCGTTCAGGAAATAATCAAATTATGTGCCAAGTACAAGAAACTCTGGACTCCAAATATCACCAATCATCAAATCGACAAAAAGGTAAGTGAGGAAACCAGGGGCCAAAAAAGTAGTATTCATCAAATCGACAACCATATCACTATGACATTTTCAAAATGCATACGAACATAAATAGCTAGATTACAAATAAATATTCACCACATTTCCTTGAGAATAATCCGGCACCTTTATGCTCCACAGCAAAGAATCTAGCATAATATAGGCTGCATAGCAAGTATATTGCAGTAAAATAAAGGTTAAACTCCAAGTCTTCTAACTTTGGTCCCTAATCTTGATATCCAATATCAGAAGAAGAAAAGCCAAGCAGGACTTCAAACTTTGGTTCATAATAGTAAATAGCAAAATTCTAACATGTAAGAAACATAATATTTAAATAGATCAATGTGACAAAGAACACAACAAATACCAAACCCAAATAGAATAAAAATTAAAGAATACAAGAAACTTAACCCACTAACTATACCTTATTACAGCACTTCATTGCTACTGTACGAAGCATTCTCATCATATACCTACAATATCAGCAATATAATATCGTTAGTACTAGCTGATAAGCAGCAATTAAAACTTAGTCATACCTCATTGGTAAAAATACTTACCAATGAGTCATCTTCAATGTTCATGTGATCATCCGAGTCATTATCAAATGTGTCATTTCCCCGGCCTTCTGACTGTGAGATGCCACGACGAACACGACAAGTTGTTCGATTGTGGCCCTCCATGCCACACTGTCCACATCGATGTTTTCTTTTATTGGACTGTGAAGCCCCCCCTTTTGTCCTACATTTTCTTGGGTCCCTTGGCATGCTATGTCCGAGATCATTGGTTGCAAGCCCAGCTCCAGAATTATCCACTTGCACACCATCTCTTACACTATCTGCATCATTGACCAACTCTTTTTGTGCAGCATCTTCCTCCTTAAATTGTTTCAACAAATTCATAGCCATTTCCCGTGTAAAGATAAATCTCTCGTTATCTCGACAAGCAAAGTTGGCTAGTTGTCTAAACCAATCCATCAAACAACCGTATTGACTTAGCATCAAAGAATCCCAATGAAGCCCGACCGCATTTTGCAAACCCACTTTGGCAGTCTTGGTCCACCGAGGCAAGACTAATGACCTTGGCAACTCCTCTATATCTTCATGCACCAAGACGCAAATTATGTGTTCACAAGGTATGCCAAATGATTCCATTCTCATACATGAACAATTGAATTCCATCTCAATGTCACAACAGAATACACGCCACATCTCATTTGGCATTCGGTCTAAAGCGACAGAGTAAATCACATAAGAGCCAGTTTGCCTCATATTTATTACCTTCATTGATGCAGCCCGTACAAGGATTGGTTGGAACATATGAAATATTGATAGGGTGTAAACATTGGCAGCACTCCTCTCTAACTGTTGAAAACAGGTTTGCAAACTGGGTCTCCCATTCACAGAGGCGAGGTCAGCCTGGACCTCTTTCCACCTTATATGGTCGACACAACGATTAAAGTGTTGAATGAACTCAACCAGATTGTACCTTGAGTTGACATACTTTGCAATGATCGAGTTTAATCCCTCGCACCGAGAAGTAGTCCGGAAACCAGCAAAAAACTTCCCTCTTATATGTGCAGTTGCCCATGAATGTCTCTTTTTATACATATCTAGGACCCAATTCTTGTTTTCGACACCAAATCCCTCAACCATTTCAAACCACTTTTGACGAAATACATCAATTTCATAGTCGCCTAGCATACACTTTTTAAACATGGAGGTAAACTGGGGCTTGCCAATGTTACTTGTTGCATTGCGAATCAGATGCCATGCACATAATCTATGATGTGCATTAGGAAACTCTTTCTCAATGGCGAACTTCATTGATAAATCACCATCCGTGATCACCGAAACAGGTGCTTTCCCATTCATTGCCACTTTCAGTTGTTGTAGCAACCACCTATATGTGTCTTTTTCCTCATCGCAAATTAAAGCAGCAGCAAAGATAATTGTTTGATTGTGATGATTGACACCAGAAAATACCACCAGTGGACACATATATTTATTCCTCTTATAGGTAGCATCAAAAGCCAAGAGATACTCGTAGCCACCTGCCTGATTTGCTAATGCCCGATATATCTGCCCAACACTAATCCCACCCTTTTTCATGTTAATCATGTGGCCAATATCAGCTTCGGACATGAATCTATGCCCACGAAGCAATCCATTCAACCGAGGATCCAGAAGCGAATGATTGTGTTTATAAAAAAAATAAGAAATAAACCAACGACCATTAGGTGCATCTAGACGAATCTCCATTATTGCACTACAGCCACACCTTGTCTCAGGTGTAGGTTTTTTCTTGAATTTTTCAATGCCATAATTATTTTGCGGTCTAAATCCTTCACGATGACATACAAAATTCTTCAACTTAAGTGCGCCCGCACGACTCTTCCTACTCCTGTTCTTCCGAGCACTAAAGCCTCTTGTCCTTGCATATCTATTGTAGAACTCAAATGTAATGTCGACATCAGAAAAGTGAAAATGACATACATCTTCATCCCTGATGTTCCAAAATTCAATCATTGGTTCTACACTTGTGTCGTCCTCATCCATATAATCCACGTCAACTTCCTCATATTTTTCTTCCTCCTGCTCATACTGATCATATGATGTATGCTCGCTATTAACCCCTTCATGAGAAAATTCTTGACCCATAACTTCCTAAACACCAATACACAATTCATAATCTTTTAAAATTGAAATCAATCCAATAGTGTCAATCTTAGGAATCATGGAAGTGGACACGAATTTCATTTATTGTATTAGGGGGAAATGAAGGAGCGTGAATCCAAAATCTAATAGTGAAACTATAAGAGTAAAAACAGAAAGACAAGAACAGTTGGCAATGCCAGCTATGCATGCGATGGGTGCAAGGGGAATAAAATATTAAAGAGTATATATCCTATCTATCAATCTATCCTCCAGTTTGCCATAGTGACGAAGAAGATCAACCATGCATGTGTAGTGTTGAACAGTTGGATTGATACCATAATCCCTCATCATCATATCATAAAATGCTTGCCCTTCATTGAGCAGAAGCCCACGGCTGCAAGCTGCTAGAACACCAACAAAGGTTATAAGATCCGGCCGAGCCTCTTTCCTCATTACCTCAAAGAGTTCCAAGGCTTCCTTGGCAAGACCATGCATTGCATAACCAGTGATAATTGCATTCCAAGACACAACTCTTTCCTCCTTAAGCATCTCGAACAAGGCACGAGCGACTCTCACAGAACCACATTTTGCATACATATCTATCAGAGCAGTCTTAACCTTCTCTAACCACGAATCAGGACGTTCCAAAGAAACAAGTTCAGAGGACCATTTTAAGTTTTAAAACTTGTATCATATCATTAAGATACAAGGTCAGAGGTCCATTTTGTGACACTTGATTTTCCGTATAAAAAAAAATTAACATGATTTAACAAAATATATATATATATGCTTACAAGTTACAAGAGCATAAGATACAAGAGCATAAGAAAAACACCTACTTGTAACATAGGATGGTGGTGAAGTCACAAGATATGGAAGCTGTGATTTGTTTAAGAACTAATAACCAGAGCACAAATGAACTAGATATGTCACATATATGGTATACAATAAATCAAGTGTTACTTCATCCTAACCTTTTGATGTTATCAAATAGTGATCCGCTAGAGTGAAGACTCAAAGAATTCAGATGAAGTATGATTGGTCCTGACTCATCAAGCAAGCAAGGAGAGAGAATATTATTCATCATGACTATACAATTATGTATATTATTCTACTAGTAAAATTGTTTAATTTAATTGAATAATAATAATAATGTAAAACCTTGTTACACTTTAATATAACAATGAAACTCTTAATTTATTTGTTTACTCTTTTCCTTTTGAATATATTTTGGGGTCACAGGAGAGAGAATACAAGGATGCCCTTGAAGCTTTCAATGAGAAAATCAGGGAAAAGACTCGACTAGTTACAAAATTGATGGAGGTTAGAACTTCTATTTATATTTTCTACTATTGTAAAAAGGAATGAATATTTGTCACTAAGTAAAAGAAAACAGGATAATTTTCTACATATAATTTGATCTAAGTAACTTACATTCTCATTTTTTTCTTTTTCTTTTTGGCCATACCAAATATAAGCATGCAAAAGGAGAAACAGATTATACCCAAAGAACGAGCAAACAAAAAAGTAATAGAAATATGTTCACCTCAGCGGTGAAAATTAGCATCCATGTCCTCCCAGGGGATTCATTGCCAACCAGGGTTTCAAGAAAGTCAGAAGGATTAATTTTTGCTTTCTCAATGACAGAAAGTGCAGAAAGAACCTTCTCTGCTGCTACTTTTCTCGTCTTAGATGCATCTTTTAGTACTTTTACACTTTCCTCTACTTCCTAAGCAAACATGAAAAGAAATAAATAAAGCATATCAAACTCATCATGGCCATTAAAATAGAAAATAAAAATACTTTGATATTGTTTTCCGGCTCAAACAGATGCATTATTCCATTTCTCTTCTTATGTGGTCTTCAAATATTTATTATCATTATTAGTTAATAATTATCATTGTTAGCCGCTGAAATTCGTGACACAAAAAAGAAAAAAACAGCAGCCTCTAATAGCAATACCATAGAGTAACCCACTTGAAACATAAGACGGTGGTAACCCACTTGAAAATTCATCAAAAAATTTCACAGGAATACCATAGAGTAAAATCACATATCAACAAAAAAATAATATACTGGTCAACTGTGAATTGAAAAGGCATAATGATTAACTAACCTCCAAGCGTTTAGGCAGAGTCCTGCGCGGCAGCGGCAGAAGCAGGGAGCGGCGGCGGACGCAGAGATGAAACCTAAACGAACAGGAAGCAACATCAAACACGCGAAAACAAAAAGGATACAGTGAAATTGAGAATAGTACGGTGAATGTGAGAGCTCACTGAGTGATGCGGCAAGAGAATTTTGCGTCCGGGCTATTGCAGCGAACTGAGATTGGAGGGCATAGCGATAGGGTTTGGTGAGAAAGGGGAGGGCAGAGTTAGGTTTTCCAATCTTTAAACCCTAGCAGATCTCTCTTCTCTTTTGAATCTGAAACTAAAAGAAAAAGGAAAAAATTGTAAATATCAAAAGTTAAAGGGATTCAAATTTAATTAGTCAATTTTCTAAAAAAAAAAGGGGTACATTTTATAATTATTTTTATGATGATTAATGATTAACCTACAATTTTGTAGGAGCATGGAATCCATAGCCATAACTATAATGTTATGGGCTTTTCAGCCATATGTTGGTGTTGCATTCTCAGTTTTTTGGAGTCCAAAATATATAGGTATCGTTTCATGGATTTTTTGAATAAAAAAATAAAAGAGAAAAGGTTATTCTTCTCGTTAATTTTCTCGCATTCTTTCTCTTTAAAACTTTAATTTGTAAAACTTTTCTATCTGCCTCCCAAATTCTTTGTTTTTGACAACCTTTTACTTAGCCTCAACCTCAAAATCCTAACGCGAGCGATGCGGTTTTTGCGGTTGACATCGCAATCGCAGTAACGGTGTTGGGTGATTTTGTAACACTCTACCTTTTAAATCTTTGTACTTGAATTATAAGTTAATAGTAATAAAATGTTATAACTCAAAGTGGAATATTTATATAGAAAAAGAAGTATTAATCGAAAAATTTAAAAGAATTAAAAAAAAATCGCCAACATAACACACACGTATTGAAAAGAAGCGTTAGGATAAGTGGAATAAAATAAAACTTTAAAGGT
>NC_029779.3:18372111-18374102 GCF_000817695.3 Arachis duranensis
TTTATATATGATAAAAAATATGTTTACTTGGTTAGAGTACAAATTTTATTATTATATTTATATGTTCATAATTTTAAATATACTTTTAAGTATTTTGAATATATTTATTTTATTATATTATATTTTACATATGAATATATATTTCATCATGTAATTAAATAAATATATATTTTTTAATAAAAAAATTTAATAACTGAACTAACAATTAATGATGTTAATGTTGATAAGGAGTGATTCATGGGTCATGGCCAAAAAAAGGATTGAGTGAGAGGACAAGAGATAGAAATGAAGTCCGCGCTGGCTATACTGGGAAGAACGGAGAAGTTACGAGCCATGAGAATTTAATGACCCGTTAAAGAATGATGCACTGTAGAAAGAGATTGCTTGAGAACGTGTTTCAATTATCGGGGTAGAATTTTAATATTTTAAAAAATTATATAATTATCCATCTAAAATAATAAATTACAAAATAACCCAACTATAGTTAAGATAATGACCAATTAAAGTGTAACACATCATGAAGGGTAACTTACATGTTATTTCAGAAGGGGTTGGATAGAATTCACCTATATATATATCCGCTAATCACAAAATTTAAGTCGACTAGGATTATAAAAATAAAAGATAGCCGATTACAGATTTTAATTCTTCCAAAAATACATCAAAATTTTTATTGGTAAAATTTCTAATATATATATATATATAGAGCAAAAATCAAAATAAATTTTACTATCTTCTAGATGAAATCTAACTCACTACTGAGTATCAAGACTTACATTTAAAAAATAGTGGATATATATAGAATGGGAATTCCCGATTCATGAATTTCTAGAGCGGTAAAAATGTCAAATAAATACAATATAAGATAGTAGGAAATTTGCTAAGCAATCTTAAACTTCCACTCAATTCATTTCCATTCCTATGTTCTCACTAATCTGTAATTTGAGCAATTGATTTAAAGAATTATAATCTAACACTCTTATCTCATTAATTTTCACAATTCACCACAACATTCCAACAGTTCAACGAAACAGCACTGGTGGACGAAATTGTGATAAAAGAGTTTCAGGCACTGTTAGAGAAGTTCACAACTCCGTTCAACTAACCAGCAAGTGTACTGGGTCGTCCAAGTAATAAACCTTACGTGAGTAAGGGTCGATCCCACAGAGATTGTTGGTATGAAGCAAGCTATGGTTACCTTGTAAATCTCAGTTAGGCAGATTAAAATAGTTTATGGGTTTCTTTGAAAATAGAAATAAGAGAATAGATTATAAAAAGGGATAGAAAACTTATGCAGATTCATTGGTGGGAATTTCAGATAAGCGAATGGAGATGCTGCATGGCTCAAGGACGCCTGCTCTCCTACTGCTTCTACTCAATCCTTCTTACTCCTTTCCATGGCAAGCTTTGTCTAGGGGTTCACCATCAGCGGTGGCTACTTTCAATCCTCTCGGGAAAATGATCCTATGCGGCTGTCACTCGAACGGCTAATCGTCTGGAGGCATCACCCATGGTTGATGGCTACATCCCATCCTCGCAGTGAAAACTATGCTCACGCACTCTGTCACAGTACGGCTAATCACTGGTTGGTTCCCGCTCCTACTGGAATAGAATCCCTTGATTCTTTTGCGTCTGTCACTAACGCCCAGCACTTGCAAGTTTGAAGCACGTCACAGTCATTCATTACCGGAATCCTACTCGGAATACCACAGACAAGGTTAGACTTTCCGGATTCCCAGGATCCTACTCGGAATACCACAGACAAGGTGAGACTTTCTGAATCCTCATAAATGCCGCCATCTATCTAACTTATACCACGAAGATTCTGTTGGGAATCTAAGAGATACACATTCAAGCTCGGTTGCATGTAGAACGGAAGTGGTTGTCAATCACACGCGTTCATAAGTGAGAATGATAATGAGGGTTACTTATCATCACATTCATCATGTTCTTGGGTACGAATGAATATCTTGGAATAAGAATAAAAGAGA
>NC_029779.3:18375165-18376584 GCF_000817695.3 Arachis duranensis
AGTCTCAAGCTTTTCACTTGGACCTTCATGACACAAGCACATGGTTAGGGACAGCTTGATTTAGCCGCTTAGGCCTGGATTTTATTTCCTTGGGCCCTCCTATCCATTGATGCTCAAAGCCTTGGATCCTTGCTACCCTTGCCTTTTGGTTTTAAGGGCTATTGGCTTTTTCTGCTTGCTTTTTCTTTTTTTTTTAAATTTTTTTTCGCCAAATTTTTTTTTTTCGCAAGCTTCCTTTTTCACTGCTTTTTCTTGCTTCAAGAATCAATTCATGAATTTTTCAGTTCATCAATAACATTTCTCTTTGTTCATCATTCTTTCAAGAGCCAACAATTTTAACACTCATAAACAACAAGATAAAAAATATGCACTGTTCAAGTATTCATTCAGAAAACAAAAAGTATTGTCGCCACATCAATATAATTAAATTAAATTCAATAATAATTTCGAAATTTATGTACTTCTTGTTCTTTTGAATTAAAACATTTTTCCTTTAAGAGAGGTGAAGGATTAATGGATTTTATTCATAGCTTTAAGGCATGGTTACATACTAATGATCATGAAGTAGAGACACAAAACATAGATAAACACAATAATTAAAAACCGAAAACAGAAAAAGATAAAGAACAAGGAATGAATCCACCTCTAGTGGCGTCTTCTTCTTGAAGGACCAATGATGTTCTTAAGCTCTTCTATGTCCCTTCCTTGCCTTTGTTGCTCCTCCCTCATTGCTCTTTGATCTTCTCTTATTTCTTGGAGAATGATGGAGTGTTCATGATGTTCCACCCTTAATTGTTCATCATTATGACTCAAATCTTCTAAAGAGGTATTGAGTTGCTCCCAATAGTTGTTGGGAGGAAAGTGCATTCCTTGAGGCATTTGTTGATGATGAACTTCCTCATGTTCTTCTTGAGGGCCGTGAGGAACTTCTCTTGTTTGCTCCATCCTTTTCTTGGTGATGGGCTTGTCTTCTTCAATGGAGACATCTCCATCTATGATAACTCCAGCTGAGTAGCATAGATGGAATATAAGGTGGGGGAAGGCTAGCCGTGCCATGGGTGAGGACTTGTCGGCTATTTTGTAGAGTTCATTGGAGATGACCTCATGAACCTCTACTTCCTCTCCAATCATGATGCTATGGATCATGATGGCCCGATCCACAGTAACTTCATATCGGTTGCTAGTAGGAATGATGGATCTTTGGATGAACTCCAACCATCCTCTAGCCACAGGCTTGAGGTCCAGTCTTCTTAGTTGGACTGGCTTGCCTTTGGAGTCTATTCTCCACTGAACTCCTTCCACACATATGTCCATAAGGACTTGGTCCAACCTTTGATTAAAGTTGACCCTTCTTGTGTAGGGGCGTTCATCACCTTGCATCATGGGTAAATGAAATGCCAACCTCACATTTTCCGGACT
>NC_029779.3:18376912-18377644 GCF_000817695.3 Arachis duranensis
GCTTTTACCACACCAAACTTAAAATTTTGCTCGTCCTCGAGCAAGATAGAAAAGAAAAGTAGTAGAAGAAGAAGAGAATAGGGAAGAGAGGGAGAAGAGTTGGTTCGGCTATGTGGGAGAATGTGGGTTTGTGATGTGTGAAAATGAAGAAGAGTGGAAGGGTATTTAAAGGGAGAGGGGAGGGTATAGGTTCGGCCAATTTGGGTGGGAATGGGTGGGAAAATGAATTTGAATTTTATGAAGGTAGGTGGGGTTTATGGGGAAGAGTGGGTTGATGTGAATGGTGAATGGGGTAATTGGGAAGAGGAATTGAGGTGATTGGTAAGGAGTATTGGGTTTTGTGACATGGGGAATACAAATCACAAAAATAGGATTAAGAGGTAAGGTGGGAATATGGTAGGTGGGGATCCTGTGGGGTCCACAGATCCTGAGGTGGGGATCCTGTGGGGTCCACAGATCCTGAGGTGAAAAGAAATACCATTCCTTCACCATATAGGCATGTAAATTGCCTCCATGCAACATTCTGGCGTTCAAACTCCCATTGATGCACGTTCTGGGCGTTCAACGCCCATGTAATGCATGTTTCTGGCGTTGAACGCCAGTTTCATGCTTGTTTCTGGCGTTCAGCGCCAGCTTGTCCTCTCTGTGCACCTTCCTGGCGTTTAACGCCAGGTTGTTGCTTGTTTCTGGCGTTCAGCGCCAGAATGGTGCTCTGTTCTGGCGTTGAACGCC
>NC_029779.3:18379981-18380808 GCF_000817695.3 Arachis duranensis
TCACAGATCTGCAAGAACTCAGTTAAAAACTTATAAGGATCTTCAGATGGAAGTCCATAAAACTTGCAGTTTTGTTGCATTAATGCAACTAGTTGAGGCTTAAGCTCAAAGTTATTGGCTCCAATGGCAGGGATGGAGATGCTTCTTCCATCAAACTTGGACGTTGGCTTTGTGAAGTCACCAAGCATTCTCCTTGCATTATTATTATTATTATTTTCGGCCATCTCCTTCTCTTGTTCGAAAATTTATGAAAGGTTGTTTCTGGATTGTAGTAATTTAGCTTCTCTTAATTTTCTCTTCAGAGTCCTTTCAGGTTCTGGATCAATTTCAACAAGAGTGCCTTTTTCCTTGTTCCTGCTCATATGAAAGAGAAGAAAACAAGAAAAGAAAGAGGAATCCTCTATGTCACAGTATAGAGATTCCCTTATGTTAGTAGAAGAAGAAAGGGGTTAGAAGAATGGAGATGGGGATTCGGATTTTTAGATGAAGAGAGGTGAAGAGAAGTGTTAGTAATTAAATAATTAAATAAAAGAAGAAAAGAGAAGAGAAATTTCGAAAATAATTTTTGAAAAAAAGGTTAGTATTTTTCGAAAAATCAAAGACAAAATATAATTAAAATTAAAATTTAAAACAAAAAGAATTTTTAAAAAAGAGAGGGAGAATTTTCGAGAATTGGAGAGGGAAAAGTAGTTAGGTGGTTTTGAAAAAGATAAGAAACAAACAAAAAGTTAGTTAGTTGATTGAAAAAGATTTGAAATCAAATTTTCAAAAGATAAGAAGCTAAGAGGTTGGATAAGATATTTGAAATCAAATTTTGAAAAAGATAA
>NC_029779.3:18380980-18381541 GCF_000817695.3 Arachis duranensis
GAACTTAAAGATTCAACCTTTCTTAACAAGAAAGTAACAAACTTCAAATTTTTGAACCAATCACATTAATTGTTAGCATATTTTCGAAAATTTGATATAAAGATAAGAAAAAGATTTTGAAAATATTTTGAAAAAGATTTTTTTTGAAATTTTCGAAAAAAATGAAAAAGATATGATTTTTGAAAAAGATTTTGAAAAGATAAGATTTTTAAAATTGAAATTTTGACTTGACTTGTAAGAAACAACTAATTTTAAAAATTTTTGACCAAGTCAACCCAAAATTCGAAAATTTGGAGGGAAATAAGGAAAAGATAATTTTTTTTATTTTTGAATTTTTAATTATGAAGGAGAAAAAACAACAAAAATAACCAATGCATGAAATTTTTAGATCAAAACAATGAATGCATGCAAGAATGCTATGAATGTCAAGATGAACACCAAGAACACTTTGAAGATCATGATGAACATCAAGAACATATTTTTGAAAAATTTTTGATGCAAAGAAAACATGCAGGACACCAAACTTAGAAATCTTTAATGCATGAAAAATATGAATGCAAA
>NC_029779.3:18382505-18388608 GCF_000817695.3 Arachis duranensis
TATACCACGAAGATTCTGATTAAGGAATCCAAGAGATATGCGCCTGGTCTAAGGTAGAACGGAAGTGGTTGTCAGTCACGTGTTCATAGGTGAGAATAATGATGAGTGTCATGGATCATCACATTCATCATGTTGAAGTGCAACGAATATCTTAGAATAGGAATAAGTCGAACTGAATAGAAAATAGTAGTAATTGCATTGAAACTCGAGGTACAGCATCAGTCCACACCCTTAATCTATGGTGTGCAGAAACTCCACCGTTGAAAATACATAAGCAAAGGGTTCAGGCATGGCCGAATGGCCAGCCCCCCTAACGTGATCAATAGCCTCTTAAGATGAAGAATAATACAAAACTGAGACTAAAGATGTCTAATACAATAGATAAATGTCCTATATATACTAGACTAGCTACTAGGGTTTACATGAGTAAGTAATTGATGCATAAATCCACTTCCGGGGCCCACTTGGTGTATGCTTGGGCTGAGCTTGATCAATCCACGAGCTGAAGCTTCTCTTGGAGTTGAACTCCGAGTTTTGACGTGTTTTGGGCGTTTAACTCCGGATCATGACGTTTTTCTGGCGTTTAACTCCAGACAGCAGCATGAACTTGGCGTTCAACGCCAAGTTACGTCGTCATTCTTCGAATAAAGTATGGACTATTATATATTTCTGGAAAGCCCTGGATGTCTACTTTCCAACGCCGTTGAGAGCGCGCCAATTGGAGTTCTGTAGCTCTAGAAAATCCATTTTGTGAAATTTCAAACTGGCACTAATCCTAGCATCATATTGCAATCACATCCCGGAGCAAGTAGAACTACTGCGGTAAGTAGAATCACTCTACTGTGGCAAGTGAAATTACTCCACTATACTTCTCGGGCAGATACATCTCAACTCAGAGTTACTTTCACTATTGATTTCCTTCTCAATTCTATTCCACTCCATTAATAATCAAAATCATCATCCTCATCTCTCAATATTACAACCATTCTCATCACATCTTAATCATGATCAATTATCATTATCTCTCAATGTCATAATCCTCCTCATTATATCTCAATCATAATAAATTATCATTACTAGTCATCATCATGATCATCCGCTTCATATCTTTAATCATAATCAAACATAATCATCATCAAACATCAAAATCATTCTCATCGCGTCCTTATTATAACAAATTCATCTTTCCTCAATTCACTACCTCAACGCATTAGACCTTATTACTAACTCCTCTACCCTCTATTACACCGGCTCTATATTCATAACAGAGTTTATAGAGGTTTAGAAAGTTCGAATAACGGTTAACAAAAACAAAATACGTTTTATGCAACACTAGAGATCATGCGGACGTATTTACCCAAAACAGACGCATTGTCTCGCGTATGTAAGACACCTGCCACGTACACGAGGTTACAAAACTTCCCAATTCCGCGTATGCATGTGTTAATATTATAAATGTGAGGAGTGTATGAAATTAATCACGCATCAAATAAAGCAAGAAAGAGTGAGGAGTTTATAAAATGAGAGACTCATTAACTTACTACCATAAAATTTTGAGTTGGATGTTGTGTCTTCTTATTTTATGTTCTCTCACTTAAAATCGAGAGCACTCCAAAAATTGAGTTACGTCCCGCTGAATTCAGTCAAAAATTCATTTTTGCCAAAAGACAAAATTTTTCAAATTCTTCAAAATTCATCAACTCTTTACCTTAAAATAACCCAAAACCATACCAAAGCTCAATCTTATTCACTCACATTATCACATTATCAATATTCATCCATGCTCTCTCAACCATCCAATACCTGATTACCTCATTATCTACATTAATTACAATCACATCAAATTCTCACTTCCTCAACAACCAATTCCAACTCAATTATAAACTTAATCATTCAACATAATAAAAAAACTAATTACTCAATTCGCGCATATACACGCTATATACACTAGTTTTTGAATGAGAGCACGTAGACTGTTTGATCTGAGCTGATATTTTGGTCATTGAGGGAATGGAGTGTAAAATTGATTTGCTATTTTCAATACTGTAGAATTCTTTGTTCTTTCATTCTGAAAAATGGAGGAAATTGATCATGTTATATCGCTCTATTTTTCTATTTTTTCTTTGATAGAGAACCTGGATATGAATCAGGTGTGCTGAAGGGTTTATTTTTTGGGGCACTAGCCCTTGTACGAAGGATACTTCCAGTTAATACTTTTTATTTCAATCTTTTCAAATTACACTAGTTTGTAATATAATGCTTAATATTAGAGACCGATCAATTCATCTATGATCTAACAACTTTTATCTATATACCACTTTAATTTAATTTTGATTACACTCCAGAGACCAACGGGGGGCAAAACGAATTGGATTGATCTCACTTAGACAGATGCTTCTTTTTTTGACCCAACATTTGTTTTTGGCCGCTTTGAACGAATATTTCACTTCTTGACCAAAAAAAAAAATGTGTTAATCTTAACTTGTTTCATAAAAAAAAAGAAATAAAGAAAAGAAAAACACTTCGACTCTGAAGACTCTCTTTGCAATTGTATAGTTCTCGTTAATGTGCTTACGGAAATTTAAAGTTAAAGATAAGATAATACAGCCATACATGGTATACATGTATAATTTATTAAAAGTTTGTTGTCTTATTGTTGGTTAGATCTTTATTGATTTTCTAGCGGGATTGATAATTTATTCAAAGAACTTAGTAGCCATGTAATATGAAAGTTCCAAAGTTTCTTTAACCCTTTATTAAATAAAAGCTTTTGTTGCCCCTTGTGTCTATGAATTTCGGTTTGAGCTACAACGTAGGTAGAAGGGCCAGTTACACACAAAAGAATTACGAGGTCACATGCCATGCTGCATGGCACACCGCCCTACAATAATCAATCAATCAAAAGCACTAATGCCATCATATCTAGCATACAATTACCCGTCCTTATCTATGAGCTTGCAATACTTTTTAAACCTACACCACCTTGGACTTAGAAGTTAAGGGGGAAAAATAAATGGTAATACTATGATGTATTTGCATTTTTTTGAAGAGTATTAGGAACTAACAATTTTTGTGATTTATAACTATCAAATAATAATTAATAATATTTTTAATAATATAAAATTATTTATTTTTTTTTACTAATTATATACTGACTAAAATTTAATAAAATTATTAGCCCTAGACTTTTCCATATATTATACCATACTATACTATACTAAAACAGAAAAGTTGTGAAGCACAAGAATGAGGAGGAATTGGGTGAGATCTGTTATTTCTTTCTCTGTGGTGAGAGTTACTGGTACGTAGTTGATATTCACGTGATTCTGAGCAGTTGTCCCCATAATAGGACAGCTGCTCCGTATGCTCTTTTGTCACCTACTGCTTGCATTGCATTCCCTCCTTACTCTCCCTTTTTCCTTCTCTTTCTTTGTGCTCTCTCCTTGCACCTTGTAAATTGTGAAACCCCCATTATACCATAACATCATTTCCTTTCTTAGTTGTGACTCGACATAAAGTTATAAACACAATGACAAAGACACATAAATTCAAAAAATAAAAATACACAACATCTCATTCCACCACCTTCCATTTCTTTCTTTCTTTCTTTCATTCATACTCGTCACCTCACTTGCATTGATCTTAGATTCAAGAATGACCAATATAACCTTATCACAACTGCTTCTCTTACTGTTACTGTTGTTGTTGTGGAATAATGCATCTTGTTTACTGCCTCCTCAAGATGCCGTCTCCCTAATGGCATTCAAGTCCAAAGCCGATCTCAATAACCGTCTCAACTTCGCCAACACCAGCGCCGCCGCACAACACCGCTTCTGCCACTGGCAAGGAGTCCAATGCGCCGCAAACAGAGTGGTCCGCCTCGTCATCCAGGACTTGGATCTCGGTGGCGTCTTCGCTCCGGACACACTGTCGAAGCTGGACCAGCTCCGGGTGCTGAGCCTTCACAATAACTCCCTAACCGGACCCATACCGGACCTCTCAGGTCTCACAAACCTCAAGAGTCTCTTTCTCCACAACAACCGTTTCAACGGTTCTCTCCCTCTTTCACTCTTCTCCCTCCACAGGCTCCGAACCTTGGATTTCTCCCACAACAACCTCTCCGGTCACATTCCAATTGCATTCACCAAACTCGACCGCCTCTACTCCCTTCGCTTGAGTTGGAACCACTTCAACGGTACCGTTCCTCCTTTCAACCAGTCTTCTCTCAAAACCTTTGACGTTTCCTGCAACAACCTCACCGGCGCCGTTCCCCTCACACCTACATTGTTCCGTTTTGATGCTTCCTCTTTCTCTTTCAACCCGGGACTCTGCGGCGAAATCATCCACAAGGAATGCCATCCGAGTACGCCGTTTTTCGGCCCCATAGCGGCGTCTTCGCCTCCGCCAGCAGTGGTTCTCGGCCAGAGCACGGAAGTTCACGGCGTTAATGGCATTTTCCGGCAGCCGTACGAGAAGAAGCGAGACAGGACGGCAGTGATTGTGGGATTCTCCGCGGGAGTGGTTGTTCTCGTGGCATCGTTGGTGTGCTTCGCGGTGGCCGTGAGGAGGCAGAGGAGGAGCAGCGGAGGAGAAGAGAACAAGAAGGAAGGAGCAATCAGGTCAGGGTACATGGGATCGGATGCGGCGGCGACGGCGGAGGCAGCGGCGGCAATGCAGGTGGAGCAAGAAAGAGAGCTGGAGGAGAAGGTGAGGAGGGCACAGGTAGTGGCGAAGAGTGGGAGTTTAGTATTCTGTGCGGGGGAGGCGCAGGTGTACACGCTGGAGCAGCTGATGAAGGGTTCTGCGGAGCTTTTAGGGAGAGGGTGTTTGGGCACGACTTACAAGGCGGTTCTTGATAACCGTCTGATCGTTACGGTTAAGAGGCTTGATGCTGGGAAGATGGGTGCACATGCAACAAAGGAGGTTTTCGAGCGACACATGGAATCAGTGGGTGGCCTTCGCCATCCCAATTTGGTTCCTGTAAGGGCTTATTTTCAGGCTAAGGATGAGAGGCTCGTTATCTACGATTACCAACCCAATGGCAGCCTCTTCTCCCTCATTCACGGTACATTCAAACTTGCTCACTTTTAATATTATTAATTATGATATTGGTAATGTAATTGTAGTTAATAGTTGATGGTTTATTTACTAGAAGACAAAAAGATGATAATCAAAATGAGAAAATACTTAATCCGTGAAGGCGTGAAACACCTTTCGAAAATTCTCTTTTTGTCATGTGATAGCGTTTGAACTTTTTTCAAGCGGCACTCCCAGCGAGAATCTTGCTGACAACTGCTCACTAGTCACTAGTGAGTAGTGACTGCTAGTTTCCGTAGATTAGGTGTGTGTAATTAATTATTACTAGTATTTCTCTAGAAAAATTTAAGGGCTAGCATAACGGTGGAAACTCAGGTGGCGGAAACACAGATAAAATGTCTTTTTGAAGGATTTTGCTTGGTTTTTGTGGATATAGTGGACAATGAATTTTAAAATTGGTCCAATAAAATAAAAGTAAAATACATTTTTAAATTATTTATGTAAATCTTAATACTAACATAATTATTTGTACACCTAATAAATTAAATATCTAATATATTTATTGTTTACATTGTTTAATATTTTTATTATTTATCTATATTTTTCTCTTTTTGAATAGAAAAAATATAAAAAAACAATAAAAATATTAAATAACGTGAACAATAAATATGTCAAAAATTCATTTCACTAGATATACACGGATGGTTATAAATTTACAATACAAGCAAGTACCGATGCTTTTTTTTTTTATTTTTGAAAAAAAATTCATAATTGGAGTAGTCATTGCCCGAGAACGGTGAAAGATGAAATATGGGCGTAACATATAAGTTCGTGGGAGTGAGATGGTAGGAACATTAATAAGGCATTAAAAATTGATGTCGTTTTTGGACAGAAGGAGGATCCTGCGTTTTGTTTAGGAGCTTTAAATACATACTGCAGGAGGTGGAACCCATTCTTCTTGGTTGTCTTGATTATAACATTTGCTAATTGGCTTCACCAATGGCCACAGCAATGCCCTGAATCTAATATTTCGATCTGGGTCCTACCATCCTTCCTGCGTATATAG
>NC_029779.3:18388631-18412545 GCF_000817695.3 Arachis duranensis
GTGGGTTATGATTTTGAGTTCTAAGTGCTAACTATTGCTGTATAGTGTACTATAATATACTGAGACTATGGTCTTGGACTTTCACTTTGGGTAAGATGAAGAAACTATAGATGAAGTTTTGAACTTTCAGCTACATACCAAATTTATTGACTCAACTGCCAAATTTCTCTTTATCTCCTACCCTACCCCACTATGTGGAGATGATTTTTGTCGTATTTTCTGTCGTGAGTTTTATTCTCTTTTGAGACGACTGATCTCCTACCTAAATACTAACATAGTAATTCATTCATATTCCGTGACATGATGATTCATGAATATATCTAAACTCCCATATAAAGTCTTTGGGCCACATGAAGTCTCTCTAACTAAAGTTAGTAATTATTAACCATATGCGAAAAAAGAAGAATCGAATCACTAGATGTCAATTTGATAGTATTAATAAATGGGATCCCTTTGTTAATTATATATATAATGTGGCACAGGTTCTAGATCAAGCAGGGCAAGGCCATTGCACTGGACATCGTGCTTAAAAATAGCAGAAGACGTAGCACAGGGTTTGTCGTACATCCACCAAGCATGGAGATTGGTCCACGGCAATCTCAAATCCTCCAATATTATCCTTGGCCCTGATTTCGAGGCCTGCATCACGGACTATTGCCTCACCCTTCTGGCCAACCCATCAGACTTGCATGAAGATGCTGATTCCGCCGCCTACAGGGCTCCGGAGACTCGCAATCCCAAGCACCATCACCAACCAACACCCAAATCAGACGTTTATTCATATGGGGTTCTGCTCATGGAGCTTCTCACTGGGAAATCTCCCTCTGAGGTACCGTTCTTGGTTCCGAACGATATGTTGAGTTGGGTGAGGTCCATAAGGGATGACAATGGTGGTGATGATAGTAGAATGGACATGCTTCTTCAGGTGGCTACGACTTGTAGCTTGACCTCGCCGGAGCAGAGACCCACCATGTGGCAAGTCTTGAAGATGTTGCAGGAGATCAAGGAGATTGTATTATTGGAGAATAATACTGAATTGGACTTGCGGCAGTAGTAGCAGTGCTACCTGTCATGCGGGAAATTCATTCTTTTGAATTTGAGGGGGTTTACTTATTTTTACTGTTATATAAATCGTGGATAGAACTTAGAAAGACAAAAAGAGTAGTGTTAGTTTTATGAAAATAAGATTTAGATAGAAATCAAAAGATGATGCCTTATTGTCTGTTGTAAATAGTAACGTATTTGCTTTTTTCTTTCGGGTACCTGATACTAAATTACTAACGTATTTGCTTTTTTTTTTTTTGGTCGGTACTAACGTATTTGCTTAAACTTCACCTACTTGGTATTTTTTTGTTTTTGGTAAGTATACGGGGCCTAGGCCCAGAGAATTACATAAAGCACAAGCTACGGGGTACAGTTGTCCCTTTACAATTATGGGCTCACTTTTTTGTATTAGTGGAAATCGTAAGTTGGGCTTTATTTTTATTATTTTTTAATCAATCCAAAATGTAGGTTGTGTTTTGTTTTAATTTTTGTTTTGAAATAAAACCTGTAAAATGCACGTTGTGTTTGGCATTTTACCTTTTTTTCCTGTTTCGAACAACACAAGCGATTTGTATTTTCAAAAACTTATTAAATTATTAAAAATAATAATAACAACAGTTGTACTAATAATAATAATCTAATAATAATATGATAATCTTAATAGTACTAGTATTTCTAATATTAAATAACAATAACAATAATATAACTAAAACGGTGAATAATCAATTAGTCATAACAATAATAAATATACAGTCTCGTGTACAGTGTACTACTACTACTACTACTACTACTACTAATAATAATAATAATAATAATAATAATAATAATAATAATAATAACACCACTGCAGATTTATCGTTTATTTTTAATTGATTTTTTTTAAGTTAGTCAAAATTTGAACGAGTATGAATTCGAACCCAAGTATTCAAGTTATTAAGTTAAGGGCAAATCCAAAGCTCCAATTCCAATAACACTTTCTGACAAAAAAGAGAAATCGACCGTTGAAGAAAAAAGAAAAAGAGTTCTTACACGATTTTAGAGAGAGGAGAATTCTTTTAAATAAAGATTTGTGATAACTAATAATAACTTGTCAAATAATAAATTATTATAAAAATAAATAAATAAATAATTATATAAAATTTTAATTAATTAAATAATTATATCTTATAAAATAATTTTTGGTTGGGTTACTTATTTTTATCAACTATAGAATTTAATTATGTTTTTTTTATATTAAATAATTTTACAAATTAGTGTAATTTTGAATTATATATTGTGCATTATTGTTATATATAAATGTTTTAATATTTATATCTTTCAATAGTGAATTATTTTTAAATTTATAAATTCAAATAATATTATTAAAAAAAATAATTACATTAATTTTAAGTATTTTAATTAATTAATTAAGTGAGACCACAACATAGACTAAAGTTAGTTCCTCCTAATGGACAAGAGAAAGAAGTTTTGAGTTCCTATTTACTGTTTATGATGTAAAAGCTGATGTGGAATTACTTTTTATAACAGGTGAACCATAAATAGGAATTGGGATGAGTTTCCTAGTAGACATGGTCTAAATACCTAAAAATATAGCCAATTGGACAAATAATACTCTATGTGAAGAGACTACTAATGTTTATATAAAAACTTTGTGGGACCATGCCTCCATTGCCATAACAAAACTCTACTTCATTTTGAGCATACATTTGTAGTTGGTGAAGACTTACATGCAGTTATTTTCACGTGGAATTGACATTAAAAATCGTTAGATGATTTAATAAGTTTGACTAAATTATAATCTAACAATTCTTAGTTATCAACTTTATATAAAAACACCTGCTGTGAGTTTTTATCTTTCTAGTTTATCAAAAAATTGACCAACTCACTTATTAATTTTGGCTTGCAACGAATTGGCTCCAACCTGATAGAACACAGTTCTATTTACCATTTGAACAAGAAATTTTTACCTATTTATTTTCACTAACACCTGTAATGCAACGGATAAAAATGTATCAAATAATAAAACAAAACAAAATTACAATTAGTAAAAACTAAATTCTATCGTTTCACTTAAAGCTCATCATTCTGATTTCTGGTCCTGATCACTTACTTGATCAGCAAGCAGTGACAAACAAGTACGATGGAGTCATGGAGATATATACATTATACAAGTAACGAACGGTCCGCCGGTCCGGCATCAAAGTTTTAAGTCTCATTTGGAATTACATTGTGTGAAGCATTAAGAGCTGTAACCCAAAATTTGTTAGGCAAGGAAGTGAAGGAACGAAAGAAATTTTCATCAAAGAAAAAACAAGGAAAAGAGAGAGGAGAAAACATGGAAAAGAGAGAGGAGAATGGAAAAGTTGACGCGTCGTGATCATCCTTTTGTTACGAAACCTGTATTGCAGAATCTCTTATCAATATGCTAACCTATCTTTACACACAAGAATCCCCACAGGATTTTCTTAGGGAAAAAAACTACAGAAGAATTTTCTTCATTTATGCGACTTAAATATGCATCTTAAAACCTATGGACAACGAAATCAATTGGGTAAACACAAAACTACCACAAAATACTTACTTTGCAACATGGAATAAAGGACCTTCAATACACATTTTCAGAACTTCATAAAAAATATCCTATTTTTCTCCTAGTGTTGGTATGAACAAGCTAATTTCAAACATAATTTGACTAGTGAAGATCTACTCATGTATTTTTTATTTCCCGAGATTTGCGCTGCAGTGGGCAACATTCCTTTGCAGCACACCTCACAAGATGCTCCATACACAGCAATTATGGCAGAATATGCAAAATCTGGACAGCCTTATTGAAGATTGATAGGTGCATATCTTTCAGCAACCACTTACTTATATTACGCTGCTGCAAGAAACGTGGAATGTTAGATCAATGCATCTTAAATTGTCAGTTTTCAAAAGAAAGGAAGTGTCAGCACAGCTATGAACAATATATTCCATCAACGGGTAACCTTTATAGCATAGAATCAGATAAAAATATAAAAATAGAAGATGGAGATATATTTATTTTTTTAAAAGGAGGATATTCCATTGAAGGATATAATCTTGCAAGAAGTCCATGTCAGACAAATAGATTGCATGAAGTGATGAAACTGTTTAAAGAAATAAACTAATAACAAAAGTTTACTAATGCTACCTGAACCCAGTGTTCTGTTATTTCCAGGGCCTTGTGACTAGGGTCATTCTTGTGGCTCAAAAAATACCGAGCCACAGTAATGATCACAAGATATGTGTCAAAGCCTGTGAACGTGGCTTTGATCTCATTATTGTCTCATCACTGTGCCGAATCCATTCTGATAGTCTCCATGGCTTCTGCCACTTCCACTTGAATTGTAACAGCCACTGATGATGACTTCGTTTCCACCTCCATAGTTTGCCTGAAGCTTGTCCTGCAATTGCTAGTTTCTTCATCGAAAGATGCCCGATAGGTACCATCTGCAATAGCAGCAAATTTGACATAAATAGCCAGCGAAAGACATATGACAAAGTTTTTTTTTACAAATGAATATCAACTTACCCGTCTACCCTGATCTATGGCTGTCGATTCTCTCACAGAGCCATTAACAACCCCAGGTGTAAATTTTAGCTGTTTTGGTACTGGCACAGACATTGGAGATAAGGGACCCTTCATATCTTCAGCATAGTGTTTCAATGAATTTGGAGTGTTTCCCTGTTAATGTTGAGCGATGAGAAGTCACTACATACTAACAAAGGAAAGCAATAGACAGCTGAGAATCACTAGGATTTACTGAAGTAATAGAATGCCAAACAAAAGGAGATATTCATGACTGGTGAGAATCTGCAAAGCTTTCTAACAATCCTCAACAATAACTCTTATCGTTTTTGCAGCAATAACTTACATGTCCATTGAGACTAAGTATTAAAAACTGTAAAATTATGCTAAATAGGATGTTAAACCTTCAATTTCAAATTAATTCATAATGCTTCCAAGCAACAATAATCTTACAGAAGTTGGTGTAGCCAACGTGGTTGTAACAGCTTGCTCTCTCATCTTTAGCTCCTTCTCGGTTTCCTTTCTCTTCATCTCACTTTGGCGTAACAGACCAACAAGTTCTTTGATTTGATCTTTCATTTCCCTGATCTCCATATCCCTCTCCCAGAGTTGACACCTGTTGTTAACATAGGTGGAACGTAATTCAGATTCAATGTATAAAGTAGCATATGCCACTCTAAATTGCGAAGTATATGTATTACTTATACAGTAATTCAACACGGTTTTTAAATAGGTGCCTTTTTCATGTTCAAATATCAAATTGTTCACTTTGCTTATTTCTATAATATGGGGAAACACAAACACTGATAGCGGAGAAAAAGCTGTTGATGTCAAATAAAGCACCTAGCATCTGCGACCGAATTGAACATATATTGAAGCAAATTCTTGGCTTCTCCCATTGAGCGCAACTGATTCCAGCGTCCCCTATTTGTGAAGGCCCGTTCTCGTTCTTCTGCCTCGGAAAGCTGAGAAGCCATTGCCACAAGTGAATTAGATGATATGCTTAGCATGCTCTCCAGTGAAGCTATTCTGGCCGTTCTTGCATTTGGTGACATGGAGGATGCTCTGAGAAAGACAATTGTTAAAAAGCAATCAGGAATATCAATGTTATCCTTTCTATATTCCATGCAATTCTTTCAACAGTAACGACGTATGAATCAGCAAATTAAATTAGATTTACACAATAGATGAATAGAAAGAAAACCTGGCAAATCCATTCTTTCCTCTTGGAGGACTAAGACCTTTGGCAGCAAATTCATTTACTTGCTTCAACATTGCTAATTCCTCAGCAAGGGCAGCTCGCCTAAAGATTGCATCATGAAATTAAAGACTACCCTAACATCAATCAGCCACAAAACTAATAAATGAACATGTTTTACTTACACTTCGCTTTGTTTCTCGTATTCAAAACGAACTTCGTGCTCCTTGACCATGACTTCTAATTCATGATCAAGCCACCGCTGTAAGGACTTCTCATTGGTCTAAAAGATTAAAATAAAGAACTTGTTTAAGAATAGTGGATATAAAGCAAACCAAAAAGGAGGAAGTAGAGCTCATTACCTGGCCATTTGTTCCACTTCCATTAATTATAACTGGAAGATGAAATAGAAGAATATCAAAACAAAAGAATAGTCTATGCAGTGCAATTCACTAAAAGTTAGTCTCTTAATGCATTAAGGCAACATCAATTCTTGGACTCCTCAAAAGCTTATTTGATTATTTTTCCACTAATTACCTGAAGTGTCTCGGCTAGAAACTTTACGAGCTTCTAACAACTCCTTTAACCTCTTGGTGGCCATTGCAGCCTCTTCGGTTTTTCTCTGAAGGACCTGAAAATACATGTTCATTAACATGGTTATTCATGCATCAGACCAACCACAGAAGTCAACTATAAAACTAAAATCCTATCAAGAATTATGCATTTTGAATGGAAGTAACATAAATATGAGTACTCACATCATGCCTATTTGAGTTGGCTTCTTAAAACTAGAGTAAAATAGTTTCATTTAACTTTCGGACCAAAAAAAGGCTTGCTTTGCATACATTTGACATCTAGAAGAAGAGTGGAAGACAGGCAAATTTATGCCCGAGAGAATGTTACCTACTAAAAAAAATGAAATAGCTAACAACTTTGAGTATGCTTTATTTTTGTACCTCTTGGACACTAATAAATTTCCTGAAATTTGCTGTAGTGGAAATCTAAGAATAATGGTTTAAAACCGCTCGTATTTTCCGGTGTCATCACTCATCACCGAATCAATAACATAAGACCCATGAGGTTTCACTAGTAAAGCAACCATCTTACAAATTCTAAATACTTACCATTTTCTGGCGCTGATTTAAAGCCTGGAGCTTATGCCTTTCATACTCATTTCTTCTTCCTTCTTTCCTTAACTGCTTTCATAAACATATAATGAATACAATGTGATCAATTAGCAGACCGATAATAAAGGAAGATGCAAGCAAAACAGGCCCTGGCCCGTAACTGTTTTTTATGTGTACTTTTTGCAAGCTTTAGAGAACTATAAAGCAACCATAAATTGATGTTTATTATTTTTTCAAAGAAACATTCAAATGATAAAGACAATTGTTTCATCTTGAAATAAAAATTAATTGGTGAATTTTCATTTTCTTTAGATATTGTTGATCAGTTGCATGAGCCAATTAACAAAATGAGAATAAGGGGAAGCCTCATACCTGCAACAGCTCTTTCTCTCTACAAGCCTTCCATTGTCGAAACTGCTCCGCCTCTTGTTTGATCCTGTGTTGCAATTGAACCTGCAACAGTATTCAGGTTATGAAGAAAATGAGTATATTACGTGATTAAAACTATGGATTTGAAGGAAAAAAAGCCGTCTACCTTTTGGGCTTTTATAGCTTGAATCTCATCTTGCAGTTTCTTTGCCGCTTCATCACTTTTTTGCTTTTGTTTCGTAAGCTGGACCTGGCTCTCTTGCTTCTTCTTCAGATCAAGAATCTACCATGCAGAGTTTTAAAAATATTTTGCAATTAAAGAATATCTTCCAATTTAGGTCTTGCAAATGGAGAAATAAATTGGTAAAAAAGTGAAATTAGGTTGTCCACCTGTGCTTCAAGTTCTTTCAGTTTTTGGGCATGGGTATCCTCTAGTTTCTGTGTTTGTCCATCAGAATTGGCAGCAAGGTTTTCAACTTCAGCCAGAAGATGATCTCTCTCTCTCTACATTAGCAAATCAGAAGCATATATGAATACCAATGAATTTTGTAGGGTCAAAATTACTTTGCATAACTTCTAGAGAACCTGCACTACTCTCTTCTCATCCTCCAGTTCCATAATCTTCCTTCCAAAGTGCTGCTTGAGTACTTCAGCATCGGATACACCAAAAAGTTTCATCTCAGACTGCAAATACATCAATCCCACTATGTGCATTAATGAGAAAACGAGCAGAAGAAAATATGGACAAATCTCAAATAGAGTTTAATAGTAATGTTTTTAAATTCTCCAATAATATATGGAGCTACGAGAAAACCACTTTGCTGTTATATATATATGGAGCTACTCAACTCCATCATGATGAATAATCTGATAATTTTAGAAGCATCACAAAGTTATTGAGCTATGTGCATACTTTGCCGAGGAAATTGACTCAAGTAAAACAAATCAATTTACTAAGATAACAAAGACAC
Organism: Arachis duranensis; assembly: GCF_000817695.3. Taxonomy (NCBI): domain Eukaryota; kingdom Viridiplantae; phylum Streptophyta; class Magnoliopsida; order Fabales; family Fabaceae; genus Arachis; species Arachis duranensis. The sequence continues at coordinate 18,396,891 of NC_029779.3, forward strand.
AATATGAATATCAGAACCAAGGACACATTGTTATGTCGATTTAAATTAAATATGTTATTCATTGATGCATAATACATAATGGATATATATTATTAATATATGCATTATAACAACCTCCTTCTGCTCCAAGCGTTTATTTAACTCGTGTAACTCTCTGTCCATACTATTTTGCAGAAGTGTGTGCTCCCACTCTTTGGTTACTTCTTCAATTTCCCTAGATTCACCTGATAAAATTGGCAATTAATACCCTGAATATGTCAGTTTTAGCAACAACTGATTAAGTAGTAGCAGAAAAAGCACAAGACCGGTGCGAAGCAAGAACATCTTTACTGTTTACAACTGGCATTAATAACATAGTTAAAGCACGTTGCAGAATAGTTTTACCAGCTGTTTCACTCATTGAATAATCATGTGCTATGATAGGTAAGCTCCGCTTAAGACCATCAATCTTCACATTGCATGCACTACTATCCTGAAATGTATTCAAGGCTTGTGTCCATAAGCCATCCAGCAAATATCATGAATCCACTTTATAAAGTGGAATCAAACGCCAAGAGGTGAAAGCACAAACATTGGCATTTAAAAAGTATCTGAGAAAAAACTTAGTCAAACAAGAATATCAGCAGAAGAAAAAACATACATAAGCATCCTTGTCACATTGTCCTACAACAGAGCATCTACTGCGGTATTCATGAAGTTCCCGGCAGAGATCTTCATTGGTAGCTTCAAGCCAAGCAATTCTTTCCTTAAGGACCTACATAATCAGTTATAAGATGAGTATATATTTGTGGTATGATAACAAACCCTTTCAAATTATATTAGTTAAAAGGCTAGAATAGGATGCTTTTCTTTTTAAATAACCAACACATGATTTCCATCCATGCACTGTAAATGTGAATATTTTTATTACTAAGTACTAACCCATTTTAGGAAATGTATTTAGGTAATAAATACGTCATTGAAGATTCAATCTAACAAAAGCAAAGTACCTGAACTTCCTCAGAAGAGTTGCCAGAACGAGCACAAAGTTCTGCCTGCAAATACTCTAGCTGTTGGCGCATCTTTAGCATCTCAGTTGACATGGGGTCTCTATTGATCTATTATATAAATAAAAAAAGAGCTCAGCAGATACCATAATAACAAATATAGATTTGAAATAATAACAAATTGGGAACAAAGAAATTATACAGCTACTTACAACAGGCTTATTTTGGATATTACGCGCACGATTTGCATACTTCAAAGTGTTAAGGGTTTCCTCAGCATTAATATCAGCAGGACTTATGCAGGCTGAAAAGGAAATATCTTTTCAATATATGAAGAAAAAACAATAATTCAACAACAGCCAATCTTAAGATGCAACTTGGCAGTTTATGAAATAAATCCCAAACACAAAATGGGAAAGCAGCATTATTCCAAAGATATGTTGCATTCAGTAAATCTGTTAAAAGTTAAGGTATAATCTTGTTCATTGCTAACATTTGTGCCTGCCTTGTGCTCTTTTCACATACACTGCTGATTTTGTTATCTTTGTTTGAAGCTTACCAATAGAAGGTTAATTATAGGAGGCAAAACAATAGAATTTACAGCATACAATTAAGATAAAGAAAACCTACCTATCATAACAGTTCTGCTGTTACCTCCAAGAGAATCCTGCAACCATTCAATTATAGTCAACCATGAAAAATATCTTTAAGAAAAATACTCTTTAACTACAAATATCAAAGAAAGCTTAGTTACAAAAGATTGAATATACAGGTTTCTGATTCGTATATATCAGTAATAATTATTTCTTTTCTTCTAGGCAATGCCATAACAAAGAGGAGTATATGCTCCATAAAGAAGGTTAGATATAAAGATACCAAACCTGCAGAAGCCTAGTAAGTTTACTATCCCTGTACGGAACATGAATGCCTTCCTTCCGCTTCTTTTCATCACCAAGTGCACTAATAACATTACCAAGTGCAAGAAGGCCTTTGTTAATGTGGACTCCTATTTGAGAGGTTAAAGATACAAGTCAATACATTATCACAAAAGCAAGCCTAAAAGATATCAGTAAAAACATGTCTCAAACTAACCTTCTTTAAAACGCAATCCATCAGAACCTGTTCTTTTAGCTCGTTCTGATCCAGCTAGATCTACTAAGTGCAACTTTGCACAAAGATACTCTTCATTCATTGCATCATTCAAGTTGTTGTCGCCAGGAATATTGAGCTTCCGCATTTGCTCTAATGTAATCGTGAAGATGGCATGCGATCGACTAGTTGAGTAAATAATTGAATAAGAATAATTTTTTTTATAAAATCAGGAACCATAATTCATAGATGAGAACTACAATAGAATAAATAGTAACAGTTAAACAGATGTTGAAAAGAACAAGAGTCTAATTTGCACTGATAATTACAAGTAAATTGAGTGTTCCAAAATTGCAAGCCTTCTTGCAGTACAAAAGATCTATCTATTAATTACTCACTTTCAGCATGAAATTCCAAAACATTCCATATGGAACTGCTTTTAAAGGAAACAATACAAATTAAAGCTTATGAGCTCAATCGCACTGTTGGATGCTTAAATTGGCAGGGAGTTTAAACAAAGAGATGCCAAAGGTACACTATATAAAATATCTTCAGTTAGTTATTGATTTATTATCTGATAGAATGTTATGTGGCACCTCTCTTGCTCTACTAGTACCTTGTAAGCTATACAAAAGTTTTCAAGAGTCTAAAATTCAGATAAATATTTCATTGATAAAAACAAATTTATGCAGTTCAAAGATGAGAAGAAAACTGCATAATCAACCTTGATTGGTTGTTCATATTTGTGCTTCCAGTTGCTCTGCTCAATGAACCCTGTTCTAGGCAAGTAGCCATTTCTTTTAGCGTTGTAACACTGACTTCAGTAGATCCAGCAAGGGTAATGACACCATTTGAAGTCTCACGAATTTGTATTGGTGGCTTTCCAGGAGAAATCACTTTTCCTGCATGTCCATTTGCAGTGTCTGATTTGCTCACGGAGGAGGGGTCCAGCAAGTCTCTCACTTCCTCTTTAAGAATCTTTTTACAATCAAAAGCTTTTTTTCAGACAAATATTCTTAACAACTTTGCACATATGAAATATATTCTATTAATTACAGATAATGATAGATAACGGTCAAAAGTAGTCCTGAAAGATCACGAATCAAAAGATCAAATGGCTCAAATTGGTACCTAAAAGATGCAATAATGAATCAAATTGATCCCTTTGTCAATCGGGGAGTGCTAAGGGAACAATGATTATCTTGAACAACATGAACAACCACCAATCAAATACAAGTACACTACACCCTAATTTAATGCTACTCATTAAATTTACTCTTTTAACCCTATTAATTCACATTGTTCACACATTGTTCAAGAATGTTATTAGTTACCTATACTTTTCCTTGTCAATATCGTGTCACAAAATTATTTATGCCACATGTCGTCATCTAGCTAACGGAATACCAATCTAACTCAGTTGTATCTTTCAAGGCTAATTTGAGGCATCTAATCTTTCAAGGACCAAATTGACACACGCATAACTTTCAGGCATATTTTGACTATTAACTCTAGAAAATAAAGAACAATTAAAATAAGAAAATCATGCTGCAAACAGTAATAAACCTCAATAAAGGAAACATTCAGCCGAAATTCAATCTGGTTTCTTAAGGTTCCAATTTTGTTAAACAAGACATTCATAACTTGGGGTACTATTCCTGTTTGGCAACCATCCTTCAAGCCAGTTCCCATTGTGTACGTTTTCCCAGAACCTGTCTGCAATGGAGTGGAAGTTTTAAATGCAGAATAATTAGAAGTGTAATGGCAAGCTCTAGTCTTTTTAAGCAATAATCATACCTGACCATATGCAAGAACAGTAGCATTATACCCTTGGAACAAACCATCAACAAGAGGAGCAACACATTCTTCAAACATGCCACTCGAGGAAGAGCCAGTGCTGCCATAAACGTGATCAAATGTAAAGGAATGAGCACCAATTTGTACCTGTATTACAGCAACCATTAGCGTATGATTTTCCGCCCAAATATTTAGACACTTAAATGAGAATTAATATCCATGCTAACACATGCACGCAGATACATAAAAAAATATAAAGAATGCTAACGCTGGGTGAAAATAAGAATAGTTAAATGCTTTCAATTGGACGTGGGAGCATATGCAGAAATATACAGTGTGTGTGATGACTTCATAAAAGACTAAAGAAAAAGAAACTATGAACTATCGACAAAAAAGAAATCAGCTGATGCTTTCTGACCAGATACAGCAGTGGAATTGTGACATGATTAGAAGCTGAAAAAAAAACATGAACAGAAGAAATTATATGGCTACAATACCAGGAAAATAACAAGCTACTTTCATTTACAAAGACCAGCTTGTCATCATGTACAATTACTTTGCATTCACAATCCCTAAATAAAATAATTCATTTCATTTATAAAAAGAGTTCTTGTACGTAATGATTTATATATGATTTATATTAATTGAAGGATTATGAAAATACAATTAGAAACCACAACCAGTTTACATATCCAAAAAAATGCACTTGCTGTAAGATTCTATATGAACGACAATAAATTACTGCCTTAGATTTGAAAAATCACTTGTTTTAATAATTATTTCTTTCTTCAACTTCTTTCAATGCTAAAGTTGAACCGTTGAAAACAATGCTTTACTTTCGGTCTAAGATCGTTTCCTTAGGGACAAAGCCGAAATATGCAAAAACTGGATAAAAGCCTTATTCCCCTTCCAAATGCCGAAAATGTAGCCACCAAAATGACGTTTCAGAAACTTACACCAAAAATAGAACAATGAAGTCAAATAAATATCCCAAACAAGCATCGGATCATAAAAGTGAATTCCAAACTCGTTAGTCAGAAAACTTTTAGTCACGTAAGCAAAATTTCGGATCCAGATCACCGCAGAAATCAGAATCATCAACAACCAAATAACTCATTCCGAAAGAGGAAAACACAATATAATGCAGGACCGAAAATATTCTCGACTCAACGACAATGTGATTCAGACTTTCAGTAAAATGCACCTGAGGCTTCCCAGGAACGACGGTAACACAGTCTTTGCAGCCTTGAAGCTTCTCGTCGGCGATGAGCGGCCGTACATGGACCGCAACCTTAACGCAACAGTCTTCCCCTGCTGCTTCCATCACTGAAATCCAGCTCCACCTCAATAACCAGCACTGTATCTGTATCTCTGAACCAAAAAACGATCAATTTCGCTGCGATGAGAAAATGCCAAGAGAGGAGAGAGTCTCCGACAGTGGTAGAGAGAGGAAGCAATATAGTAGTGTTTTTTCTTTTAGTGAGTAATGTGAGATAGAGAGGAAAGGGTAGTTGTGGAAACAAGACGGCCTGATAAGCAAGCTGAGCCAGGTAACTGTATGGACAGCAACAACCACTATCATTTTCCCTTCGCCTTCACATCACTGCATTCTCGCGTGCTTTTCACATTTTCTCACCATTTTCCCCATTTTGCCCCTCACTTCCGCTTTCCAACGGCACTGTCATTCTTCTTCTGATCAAACCACATTTACACCTTTACCCCCCCAACGGCCCCTTTTCTACCTTTTTTAGAGGATTCCTTTATTCTTAATTTATTTCTTTATTGCGCAAAATCATATTCACCTAATTATTGTGACTGAGATGGTGTGCAAAGTGAATAATAACAACAACCAAAGAAGGAATAGGAGTGGCAAATCAAATTAAGCAAGGGTTGAAATTAAGATAAGCTGGTTTGAGAGAATGGAATAATAATAATAATAATCTAGCTGAGCTTATGTGGAGTTTGGGAACAAAGGAAGAAAAAGGAAAAGGAATTCCAACAACGCACAAAGCCACGTGACGCGGAACCATATTCGCCATTTTGCGGTGCACCGTCATAATCAGTGACGTCCACACTTCACAGGTGCCATAGTAGCACTCGTTCTTCGGTTTCTTTCACTCACCGTTTGCATGCACTATGCAGTTAGCTACTTAGCTTCTGTTAAACATTTTATTATTATTCATTGAAAACGAAAACTGTTATCCGCTAACCTCGTGTGTTTATACTTTAATCAGATTATTAGGATCGGATTTGGGTTAACATAGTTACATAAACTTTGGCGCTTATTAGCAGCGATAGCAATAGAGTGGACCCAGGAAAAAAAGACCCAGCAATTGGACAGATCCAGCTGGGAAGGAGTCTTGACTCACATGGGGATAAAGTGGTGGGGCCCATGGGCTCACTTGGTCAGATTGCGGTGGACCCCTCGATCTACGGCAGTGGCAGCTCATAACTTCATCTTTTGTAGTTTGCTCCTTTAAGCAGCATAATGGTATTTTGGTATTAGTCTTAGCCGTCCTAGTAATGCTTAATTATAATTATTGTATGCACAATGTATATAATTCATTTATCTACCTCTAAAACCAGCGCATTCTTTCATCATTTTACACTGCACCTATCTACTTTTTTCGTTCTACTTACTGCTAATTAGCTCGGCAATTGTTACAAATTTGATGTAAACCTGAAATATTATTATAGAAATATAAATTTTTTAAAAATATATCGGTTATATTTTAACATTATAGATTATAATATAAAAGATTTATAAAATTAAATTATTTGTATTAGTATAAAAAAATTTATATTAATAGTTATAAAATTAACTCAAAATTATTTTTTTAAAAAAATAATTAAATCTTAATTCTAACTTTTAATCACAATATTAGTATTTTTTAAAATTATATGTAATAAATATTAAAAAAAATAATAATATAAATTAAAAAAATAAATAATAAAATTTTAAAAATTAAATAAAAAAATATGCATATAATAATAATAATATCTTTTGTTTTTGAAATTATATTATATTGTTAATTTTACTTTTTGTAGAACATAAATATAGAGAAAAAAAGAGAATGAGAGAAAAGAAGAAAAAAGATAAAGAACAAGAATGGGAGAGAGGGTTTGGTAATTTTAAAAGAAAAAATTTACTTTAATTATGATAAAAAATATCTAATAACGCAATTTAATTTATCAAATTATTAATATAAATTATAAATTATATATAAAGTGAGAAGAATTGAGAGAAATAGAAAAGGGAGAGAGATAAATAAAAGAATGTAGGAAGGGAGTTTATTATTAATTATTTTGGAAGGAAATGCTTTTATTTTTTCATTTTTAATAAGAGAATGTCATATGATATATTTTGTCTATTAAATTAGTTAGTAATATATAATATACAATATAGTTATATTTTAATTTTAATATTAATATTAATTTAATTTAAATGTAATTAAAAAATATCATGTTATATATTTAATTGTTAAATTTGTAATTAGTTATTGATAATAATATATAGAGAAGATAAAATGATGAAAGAATGAGAGAAACAGAAAAAAATAGATAAAAAAATTAATTTAAAAAAATAATTTTAATTATAATAAAAAATAATATAAAATATATTTTAATTATTTAAAATTAATAATATATAATAAATAATAGATAATAGATTGCTTTTCTAAGAAATAGCTAACTTTTATGTGGTGTGATAGGTCACTTCTATTTGACTGTGTGCATTATCAGTTTATCACCCCTTTGCATGCTCTCGTATAAGAAATTGGATAACTACTCTTCATTTCGTTTTTGTTCTTTTGGTTACTTCTTCATTTCGTTTGTTTCTTATACTCACGTGGTCGCGATTCTTTATTAGTTGGAAATAATACACATATCATTTTCATTCGACTGTATGAGAGTAAAGAGACGAGAGATGCAGATATCATTAGGAAATAGGAACGACGTACTATGACTTGCTAGTAAAAACAATTTTTTTTTTTTTTTATCAAAGTATACGTTAGTTAGTTTATATATTGACATATTGTCGTAACAAGATATTTCATATTATTAATGTTAGTTGTTAATTAATTATATAATTTTATAATGTAAATTTTACTGATAAATTGTGCATATGTTTAACAAGTTTATTACTACTGATTGCGAAAAGGAAGTGGGCGATAGAATAAAATTATATTAAAAAATATGTATACTCCATGAGTCCCTGCGTCCATATACTCCTTCTTTGAAGCACAATCCTACTCGATCTCTTATCTCTCTATAATGTAATGTACCATAATATATATATACCGTAGAGGAATTTATTATCGTTGATCTGATTCCGATAGGAAAGTAGGAAACTAAGCAGCAGGAACCGGGGGCTAGAATTGAATTATTGGAGAGCTCTTTGGAAAAAAAAAAATAGTTCAAAGTTGTTGTTGCATCTTGCATAGGGACGCTTTTGACACAAAAGATAGTGATTATTGATTATTAATTAATATACGAAAAATTCTTTGGATAGCAGTTTTTAGTTTTTTTTTATTATTATTTGACCAGTATAAGTATTAAATTATTTTTAATAAATAAATATTATTAATTTATGTATAAAAATTTTAAAAAATATAAATATAAATATATTAATTTATGTATGTAAATTTTTAATAAATATAAATATAAATACAAATTATTATTAACTAAATACTAACTAACAAATAATAATATTTACTGTCCATTTAACATTATTTTTAATATATTGCATTTTGATGGTGCATATATAATGTCTCACATTGACCACTACTCATTCCACAGACCATGAGCTTTTATTGCAGATATATGAAACAACTTAACCCCCCCAATACCCCCCTTATATAAATAAGATGATAATTACTAAAATGACATCCGAAATTTTATATCATTAATAAAAATAAATTCAAAAAATACGAACGATGAATAAATTTTAAGGTATTTAAAATATAATTTAATATACCTTTTATAAAACAAATTGCCATCTATTTCGGTCGGATATCTGTAGTAAATTTTTTTAATCATCTTTTCCTCTTGCTATCCGACAGAATGCAATATCAAATTTTTCAAAGCTGTTAAACTATCAACCTCCAGTGTCATGTAGGTGAATATCGGTTGCCCTAATCTAAAAATTATAGAACTCTCTTCATCATACACTATTTCACCATCTTATTGAATGTATAATAATGAATTCTTTAACATCGTAACAAAAATGTCAACTTTAAAAATAAAAACCAACAGTATGCTTTGCACTCCAACAACCATGCTTTTATCATCGAAACCTAACATATAGTTCGTCGAAAGTATAACGAACTTCTCTTAATTATAAAAAAAAAATTGTATCCTAAAAAATAAAATTTGAATTTTGAATTTAAGAAAATATTTATTTATTTTTATTTTATTTAAAAAAATCCATTAAACTTGTGGACAGAAATCAGAATGAAACATTATCTTCAAGAACATATCCACCTTTATCATGCTACAGTCTGCCACTTCAACAAAGAAAAATATAATTTCATATACCTAATTATTCTCGACAAATTCACTTTACATCTAAGACAAGCATCATATGATAATTGGATAATAATAAAATAAGAATTGCTCAAGCTAACAAGAGAATCACGCTATGCTGGGACCGAAAATTTAATAATAATATTTATATAAAAATTAAATTAAATAAATAATAAAATATAAAATAATATTAAATTAAATAAATAAAAAATCTAATTTTTTATATTTGAACTTAAAAAAGGAATGTTATTTATTAAACTTATTAGATATTTTAAGTCATAATAAAATATTTAATTAATTAAATTATTTTTTATCTTTTAAAAAACTACTACCAATTTTTTCATAAAAAATTTGGATGCCCTTGTTTGATCTAAACTACGCCATTGTCCATACCTCTGCATTTTTTTGAAGACCTGAATTACACGTCATTTTCTGCACCTAAAGATCCCACGACACAGCAAATAACTTATCATACGGAGGATTATTTGCCTGGAGATATAGCCAATCGAGTACTCGATTACAAGGCAGCATGTTTGTACGTGCATTTAGTATTCAACACAAGGATTGAAGTGCAAGGTTTGAATATGCATATAAAAAAATAAAAAATAAATAAATAATAAGTTCTCAGTACTTTCTTAAAAATTTTATTCATAGATACTAGTACTGCTGCTTGTGGCGAGTTTAATTAGAAGCTAAGAGTAAGATTTTAGATTTTGTATCCTTAGATTTAATGAGTGCAACAAAAACATTCTACTAACTAGGTAATGACACTGATCGTTTTCCCAATTAATTATTCGTGCAATCCAAAACAGAAAATGACATCTGGTTTGTTTGTCACTTTGTCTAAATTTTTTTCATGTTCATGTGGCGGTGACCTGCAACTGAAGCAAACATGGTATAAAATAAAAGCTATTGTATTTCAGTCATTCCTGCAATTGTCTGGCTTCTTCATTTAAAAGGAATTGAAGTCTGGAGAACAAAATAACTCTATATATAGGAAGTGGTTGGTATAAAAAACCCCATCCCCAAGCTTCTTTTCAAACCTAACTCCTTATTCATTGGATTTTGTTGCGTTTGCTCGGAATGCAAACAAAGCAAACCACACAGTGGTCCCCAGTTAAGATTTAATTGTCTATTGTGGTTACTAGCGAGTAACAGTAGTGTTTCTTCTAGTTAAATCCTAAAATAGTTTCTTAGATTCACTGTTTGCATGAAACAAAATGATTTTTCAATTGTACTATAAACGTTTTTGAAAATTAAAATTTTTTTACCATATTAATTTTATATTTTTTTTTATTGAATTACTCCTTATATTTCTAATATTTCTTTACGATAGATTAAACAAAACGATATTGTTTTAATCTTGGTTTTAAATACTTGACAAAATGATATCATTTAACCTTTATGATTATACTTTTTTTCTATAAGAATAAGATATTTTGTGGTTCATTAAAGTTAAAATGACGTTGTTTCATAAAGCGTTTAGCACTTGTTACGGCCCGGCCCAAGGTCCACACGGGTCGACCTGACCCGAGTTCTACCCGACCCGGATGCCTGCACTCCAACCGACCCGGACACGCGTCCTGTACGACTCACACACGGCTGCAGGGCAGCGTCCTTGGAGAATTGGGCCTGACCTCACGCGGGGCCCACTACTGACATGTATAAAAGGGGAAGATTGGCTCTTCCCCCGAGGTACGTCAGATCTTTTCAACTCTTCATTCTGCTCGCCTGCACATTGCTGACTTGAGCGTCGGAGTGTCTTTGCAGGTGGCACCCCCCATCATCTCTACAATACAAGTGCTCGGCTACTCGACTACCCGTAAAGCAGCGCGACCCAATTTAAGGCGTCCTCACCCTTGCATCTTCTGTCCACCCGACCTGTTCGGAACCCGACCAACGAACATTGGCGCCGTCTGTGGGGACTCCTGCCTAAATGGAAGTCGTGCTGGGTCCCGGTGACCAAGCTCGAGCAGCCGGAGCGGAGGGGGCGGCCTCCGTCGCTTCACTGAGGGGGCGGCGGAGGTCCCCCCAACAGCACACGAGGACACGACCCTTCGGGGGAACGGGTGGCGATAGCGCCATAATAATGCAGGAGCTACGCCACAGAGTCCAGAACTTAGAGCGACAGCTAGCTGACCGGGAGCGGGATGGACGGTCTACCGATCCCAGCTTTACCCCATCTCCCGGGAGCGAGGAGGAAGACTCTCACCGAAGCCGCCAGCGGCGTACATCCGCTTCCCGGACGGAAGCGGAGAGCACGCGGGAGGAGTCACCCGTAATAAGAAGGCGAAACGACAGGATCATATACTCCCGAGGCAGACAGACCCGCCGAACAGCGAGAGGTCACGAGGACGGGGAAGGGAGATCCGAGAGAACACGGCAACCCGTCATAATGGGTGTCACCCCGTTCCACCGATCTATCCTCGAGGTCCGGTTGCCGAAACACTTCGACAAACCAACGGACATGAGGTATGACGGAACTCAAGACCCTCTAGAACAGGACATGAGGTATGACGGGACTCAAGACCCTCTAGAACATCTCACGGCCTTCGAAGCCAGAATGAATCTAGAGGGAGTAGGCGACGAAGTAAGATGCCGCGCCTTCCCGGTAACCCTAGCAGGACCGGCGATCAGATGGTTTAACGGCCTCCCTCAAGGTTCCATCTACAATTTCTCAGACATCAGCCGCGCCTTCCTGGCTCAATTTACAACGCGGATAGCAAAGGCCAAGCATCCTATCAACCTTCTCGGGGTAACCCAGAGACAGGGAGAGCCGACCAGGAGGTACTTAGATCGGTTCAACGACGAATGCTTGGAAATCGACGGCTTAACCGACTCGGTGGCCAGTCTCTGCCTGACGAACGGCCTCCTCAACGAGAACTTCCGGAAACACCTTACCACGAAGCCGGTTTGGACGATGCATGAAATCCAAACGGTGGCCAAAGAGTACATAAACGACGAGGAAGTCAGCCGAGTCGTGGCCGCCAATAAGCGGCAGCCTAGCTACAACCAAACCCGTCAACAGGGCAACGGGGAAAGGCCGAAGGGACAAACCAGGGAAGAGGCGCTGAGTAAGGCACAAAGGACGTTCCCCCGAGTCGGAAAATTCACCAACTACACCCCGCTCAATCTCCCCATCGTAGAAGTTTACCAACAAATAGCCGAGAAAGGAATCCTGCCGAAGCCCCGACCACTCAAAGACCGCACCGGAGGGAACAAGAACCTTTATTGCGATTACCACAAGGGTTACGGTCACCTAACGCAGGATTGCTTCGACTTGATATGGCCATCAAACACAGGACTGTTTCGACCTCAAGGATGCATTAGAACAGGCGATAAGGGAAGGAAAGCTAGCAGCGTTCTCCCATCTCATCAGGGAGCCGAGAAGGCGTTATCGTGACCAAGACGAGGAAAGCAAGACGCGCTCGGCCAAGCGGCGACAGGAGCCCGAAGACAGAAACCATGGCCTCACTGTGATAAACGTGGTAACGGCAAAAAACACTGCACCAAAGTCCCGGTCGGCACACAAGAAAGACGCCAAGGTTCTGGCGATCTCATCTCCACCGGTGTAGAGTACCAAAAAACCTCCGTCCATTTCTTTCGGCCCAGAAGACCAATGGTTCAGCGACGCCCCGGAAAACCCTCCCATGGTCATAACGGCCAGAGTGGGAACCGGCCTCGTCAAGCGGATCCTTGTCGACACAGGAGCTGATTCAAACATCATGTTCCGCAACGTGTTCGACGCACTGGGGCTAAAGGATGCCGACCTGACGACTCACCAGCACGGGGTTATCGGGTTAGGCGACCACTTCATCAAACCAGACGGAGTCATTTCCCTACCAATCTCGATGGGACAGATGCAAGGCCGAAGATCGGCGATGGCCGAGTTCGTAATCCTCCGAGACTCCACAGCCTACAACATCATCTTGGGAAGAAAAATAATCAATGATTTTGAAGCCATAATCAACACCAAGCTGCTAGTTATGAAGTTTGTCACCGATGATGGATCCATAGGGACCATAAGAGGAGACCTCAAGAGGGCGGTCGCTTGTGACAACGCCAGCCTTTCCCTCAGAAAGAAGTCCAAGGAAGCATCTGGCGTATTCCTAGCCGACCTTGATGCCAGAGTAGAGGACAAGCCGAGGCCGGAACCAGAAGGGGACCTGGAGAAATTTAGCATCGGTGACGAAGGCGAAAAGTTCACATTCGTTAACAAGAACCTCCCACATGAGCTGAAGGAGCCTTTGATTGAAATGATAAGGGCCAACAGGGACTTGTTCGCATGGACACCAGCCGACATGCCGGGCATAGATCCACAAATCATCTCACATCACCTAGCCGTCAAGCCGGAAGCACGCCCAGTGGCTCAACGGAGGAGAAAGATGTCGGCGGAAAGAGCGGAGGAGGTAGCCAAGCAAACGGCCGGCCTCCTAGAAGCAGGCTTCATACGGGAAGTGGACTACTCGACGTGGCTCTCGAATGTAGTCCTAGTGAAAAAATACAATGGCAAGTGGAGAATGTGCGTAGACTACTCTGACCTTAACAAGGCATGCCCTAAGGATTGTTTCCCCCTCCCTAACATAGACGCACTCGTCGACGCTGCGGCGGGCTACCGCTATCTAAGCTTCATGGATGCCTACTCCGGTTATAACCAGATACCGATGCACCGACCAGACGAAGACAAAACGGCGTTCATAACGCCAGGAGGAACTTTCTACTATAAGGTAATGCCATTCGGCTTGAAAAATGCGGGGGCGACATATCAAAGGCTGATGAACAGGATATTCCACGACCTCATAGGGAAAACGGTTGAAGTTTACGTGGACGACATCCTGGCAAAAACAACACGACCTGACGACCTCCTAAACGACCTGGCAAGTGTATTTGCGTCCCTACGTCAACACGGTATGAGGCTGAACCCCCTCAAGTGCGCCTTCGCCATGGAAGCCGGCAAGTTCCTGGGATTTATGATAACTCAGAGAGGGGTAGAAGCTAACCCGGAGAAGTGCCAGACGATACTCCAGATGAAGAGCCCGGGTTGTATCAAGGATGTCCAAAGGTTGGCGGGGCGGTTGACCTCGTTATCCCGGTTTCTCGGGGCATCGGCAACAAAGGCCCTGCCATTCTTTAACCTCATGAAGAAAGGGATAGCGTTTGAGTGGACACCCGCATGAGATGGCGTTTGAGTGGACACCCGCGTGCGAAGAAGCCTTTCAACACTTCAAGGAAATCCTGGCGGCACCTCCCGTTCTCGGGAAGCCAAGGGACGGGGAACCACTATACCTATACCTCGCTATAACAAGCGAAGCCCTGGCCGCAATACTGATACGGGAGGACGGGAAAGCCCAACAACCAGTCTACTTCATAAGCAGGGCCCTACAAGGAGCAGAATTAAGATATAGCAAGTTGGAAAAGCTAGCCTTGGCACTCCTAACTTCCTCGAGAAGGTTAAAACAATACTTCCAAAGTCACCAAGTGGTCGTCAGAACGGACCAGGGGATCCGGCAAGTTCTCCAAAAACCCGACCTGGCGGGAAGAATGATGACTTGGTCCATCGAACTCTCTCAATATGACATACGGTACGAGCCCCGGCAAGCCATCAAGGCGCAAGCCATGGCGGATTTCTTGGTTGAAGTAACGGGAGATCCAGGCGAAGACATGGGTACACGATGGAAGCTCCATGTGGACGGAGCCTCCAACCAGACCTTCGGAGGTGCCGGGATCATCCTGGAAAGCCCGATTGAGGTTGTATACGAACAGTCGGTTAGATTCGAATTTCCCATCTCAAACAACCAAGCAGAATACGAAGCCCTCATAGGAGGCTTGACCTTAGCGGCGGAGGTCGGCGCAAGAAGACTGGAAGTATGCAGCGATTCCCAAGTCGTCACTTCCCAAGTAAACGGCAGCTACCAAGCCAAGGGCCCCTTGTTGCAGAAGTACTTGGAAAAGGTTAAAAGCTTGAGCCAAAAGTTCGAAGAGGTCACGGTCCAGCATGTACCCAGAGAAAGGAACACACGGGCAGACCTCCTATCAAAATTGGCCAGCACGAAGCCAGGGGAGGGGAACCGGTCTCTCATCCAAGGCATGACAAGAGAACCAGCAATTGCACTACACCTAACAACCCTAAGTTCTTCATGGCTAGACCCCATCACCAACTTCCTAGAACACGGCCAAGTCCCTGGTGATGAAAAGGATGCGGCAAAATTAAGAAGAGAAGCGGCAAAATACGCCGTCATCCAAGGACAGCTGTTCAGAAA
>NC_029779.3:18412619-18463804 GCF_000817695.3 Arachis duranensis
CCCTTCCCGGTCGGCCCTGGGCAGGTCAAATATCTCATAGTAGCGATTGATTACTATACCAAATGGATAGAAGCCGAACCACTGGCTAGCATATCCTCGGCCAATTGCAGAAAATTCATGTGGAGGCAGGTGATAACACGATTCGGGATACCAGAAATCGTCATCTCGGACAATGGCACACAGTTTACTGACAAGAAGTTCACAGAATTTCTCAGCGGCCTGGGTATAAGGCAAAGGTTCTCTTCGGTAGAACACCCCCAGACGAACGGACAAGTGGAGTCCGCCAACAAGGTTATCCTTTCAGGGTTGAAAAAGAGGTTGGACAATAAGAAGGGTGCTTGGGCCGACGAGCTAGCGTCGGTCCTCTGGTCTTACCGAACAACCGAGCAGTCCTCCACCAAGGAAACCCCTTTCCGATTAACGTACGGGGTGGATGCGGTAATACCCGTAGAGATCGGTGAACCGAGTCCGCGATTGCTTTTGAAAGGAGTGGAGGAAACTGTAGAAAAGGACCTGATAGATGAAGCCCGGGAAATGGCCCATTTGACGGAAACGGCGCTAAAACAAAGAATAGCTCTGCGATACAACACCAAAGTGCTCAAGAGGGAATTTGAGCCTGACGACCTTGTCCTAAGACGGAATGATATCGGCCCGCCGACCCCCGGAGAGGGCAAGCTAGCGGCAAACTGGGAAGGTCCCTACAGAGTCAAAAAGGTGATGGGAAAAGGAGCCTTTAAGTTAGAAAGGCTCGATGGCAAGGAGGTCCCGAGGACATGGAACGCGGACAACCTTAGAAGATTCTACCCCTAGAGGACGGAACGACATGCCGGCTAATCTAGCTAAGTAGTCAATTTGTCACTTATAGTAACTTTCAAGTCCTTTATGTGGTTACCGAATAAGATATACTTGTGCAAATTCTCCACCATATTTTATCTCCGCTTTTCAGATAAAACATCCCGTCATGACTAACAACGACATGCGACCCGGGACTGATCACCCCGGGAGGTCATCTACCACCGTTGTAACAAATAACTACACGAAAGGCCACGGGCCGCCGGTCTAAACGACTTCAAACCAAAAACGGTTAATAGGAACAATAACACGATCAGACGAATAAACGACAACTATAAACCAAAACGGTTAGAAACGATAACGCACTCAGACAAACAAGAAAAGGTTTATCGCGACAACACGAGCAAGCGACCAAAAAAGGTCATTGTTCACAAGCCAAAAGTAAAACGGCTAACACCAAATAGTTCACAAGCCAAAAACGGCAAAAACTAAAATAGTTTACAAGTCAAAACAAAGCGGCTAAACAGAAACTGAAAACAGAAGGATCATTTCATGGGGGCATCGACAACCTTGCCGTCATGGATAACCTTGCGGACACCGATCGCCGACGTGTCGACCTCAGGGGCAACAATCTTAATTTGAGCTTTAAGGGCTTCCTCGGTAGCCAGGATCGCACCCCTGCCCTGTTTGACGACGTCCTTGTACTTCGCCTTCCATGTCGACAGTTCGGCCTCCACGGCCCGCTTCTCTTCCTCAACTTCGGCCACACGCTTTTGCGCCGCGCCGACCTGACCTTCCAGAGCCATCTCACGCTCGACCAAACGTTCAATCGTCGCGTCCGACTCTTTCTATTTCTTCTCGGCAGCTGTTAACTTTTGTTCAGCGGCGGTAGCTTTCTGCTCAGCAGTGGTGGCTTTCTTCTCGGCGGCATCCAACTTTTCTGAAGATTGAGTCAACTGCTCCCGGAGAGTTTCCACTTCACTTTTTAATTCATTGTTGGCCTTCCCACTAGCTTCCAACCTCCTGCGGAGGGACTCCATCCCGGACAGCTCAAACTCAGCCTTCCGGGCTATCACAGCACCCCGCAGAAGTGTTCGGTACATCCACCTCGCCTGCCCGGCAAGGGAAGACTCGTGGAAGTACTCCTCGGTGCCAGGGATCAGTTGGGTATCTATAAAGTTGCTTGCATCGAAATTCCTCTCCATGACGGTGAGGACCCCCTCGGGACTAGAAGACGCCTTCCTTTTCCTTTTAGGGGTGGGGACCACCTCCACGTCATCGTCAGGGGCAGACGTCGAACCCCCTTGGCCTACCACTTCGCGAGGAGGAGAGGCATGAACCGTTTTCTCGACCTCGACCTGGGCAGCTTGGGTCGAGGCACCGGTTCCCCCAACCACGACCTCCTGCCCTGAAGTAGTATTGTCCTCTGGGGGAACTGTAGACGTCTCAGCAGCAGATTGGTCATTATCCTCCTCATCATCACCGCCGCCAAGGAAAGTCTGAAACAAATCGGGAAGACCCGTCACCGACGCAGACATATCCACTACAGGAAAACAAAGAAGGTCGGTTAATCGTCACACAATATCAACAAAAGGGAAAAAGACAAAGGGAAAAGTAAAAAGCTTCTCACAAATATAATTACGGCCGGACTCCCGGTCACCCATGAGGAGATGGGGATTTACTGGGTTCTTCCCAAAAACTGCGTTTAGCACCTCGGCAATCTGCTTATCTACTGCCGACATGCTTCTATAATTTACCTTAATAAAACTATTGGCCCCTGCCCCGAAGCTCCAATAAGTCGGGATGAGCCGTACCCCCTCCAAAGACAACCAAAAGGGGTGACGACCTTTGGCCGGGCGGACCTTAAAGTACTTGTCTTTAAACCCATGGTAAGAATCTTCGAACAAACCGAAAATCTTCCGACCCTGGGCAGCCCGGAAGAACATGAACCCTTTTCTATGTTTCCCCTCCTTGGAAGGGTTTGTGAGGGTGAAGAAAAAGAGGAAAACATCCACGGACACCGGCAGTTCGAGATATTCACAGACCATCTCGAAACAGCGGATCGAAGCCCAACTGTTCGGATGCAACTGCGACGGTGACACGGAAATTCGGTTTAAGAGCGCCATTTGAAAGGCTGAGAACGGAATGCGAACTCCGACTTGAGTGAACATGGCTTTGTAGAACCAAATCCAGTCGGCGACCTGGCGGGGTTGGAAGTTGATTTCGTACAATCGCTCGTGAGGAGCCGGGACGAAAACGTCGTAATTGGCCTCCTCGTCGGTCCCGCCGCACAAATACCCGGCTTGTCGGAACTCGGTGAGCTCCTCCTCGCCCATTTGATTGGGTGAATCCCTTATATCAGAGACGACCCAAGCATATTGGTCGTACGCCGCAGGATTAACGGATGCCCGGGAGACCGTGCGAGCCATACCTACATGGGGGTACCATCCAGTTAGTCTAAGAGATCGGTTGCTCAGGCCGAACACAAACACCACCCCCACGACTTCCCGACTAAGGCCAAACAAGACTAAATGGCTAAAAGAACGATAAAAAACCTACCCTGGAATGGTACTTTCCCCCCTAACACATCTACTCGCAACTAAAAGGCTACGCAGTAACGTCAAAAAACCAAATAACAAGCATACAGAAATAATGCATAAAAGGGAGGTTGATTAGAAAGTTACCTAAATCGATGGAAAGGAGATGGAGTTGCAAGTCTGGGAAAATGCAGGATAGATGAACGAAGGTACCACAATAATGCTCTGAAATCTTGTAACAGGGAAGAAGAAGAAGAGAAATGGGAAGTGTGATAAAACACAGAAGAACAAAACCAACGAACTGTTTAAAAACTGCTCCCCCAAAGTGCGAAAACACCTGGGGGCAGAATAGTCTTTTCAAACGGGGTTTTTTCCCACCCCATTATGAGCATTCAATGCTCGACACGAGAAACGGAGCGACGAAACGGTTGCCTACGCAAACCAAGGGGCACGCGCGTTGGGAGCGCATCCTCCCCACGAGCGGCCGACCAGACGACATGTGAAACTACACGCCATTGGTAGCTCCCACGACCACCATTGGCGCGTGGGGGCACTGTTACGGCCCGGCCCAAGGTCCACACGGGTCGACCTGACCCGAGTTCTACCCGACCCGGATGCCTGCACTCCAACCGACCCGGACACGCGTCCTGTACGACTCACACACGGCTGCAGGGCAGCGTCCTTGGAGAATTGGGCCTGACCTCACGCGGGGCCCACTACTGACATGTATAAAAGGGGAAGATTGGCTCTTCCCCCGAGGTACGTCAGATCTTTTCAACTCTTCATTCTGCTCGCCTGCACATTGCTGACTTGAGCGTCGGAGTGTCTTTGCAGGTGGCACCCCCCATCATCTCTACAATACAAGTGCTCGGCTACTCGACTACCCGTAAAACAGCGCGACCCAATTTAAGGCGTCCTCACCCTTGCATCTTCTGTCCACCCGACCTGTTCGGAACCCGACCAACGAACAACACTAATACTAAATTAAAGCATCATTATTTCGTTAAGTCCATAGTGAAAGAATATACCAGATCACTCATGGCATAAAAAGTAACTCGACCGAAAAAGAATATATGACTAATGAGGTACAATTTTTTTAATCTTATAGTATAAGGAATAATTCAATGGAAAAGGAATATATAATTAATGTAGCGCAACTTTTTTAATGTTAAAGACGTTTATGGTATATGTTAGGAGAAGGTAACATGTGATTATATATCGTTTTCTTAAGAAGGTTTTTTTTTTTTAATTTATTTAATTTTTGTATAAGTATTGTATTTTTCATATTTGTTTTATATTATTTTATATACTTTTAAAATTTATTAAAGATTGAATTCTAGACCTTTCAAATATAAAATTTTAATATTATATCATGAAATCACTTATTTCAAAAGATTAAATTCATGGAAAGAAGGTAACGTAAATGATTATATTGAATATCGAAAATCTTTTTGATTCCAGCAGCCAATCTCAATACTACATTACTACTTTAGAGTTTATGTCGTGTTTCTTTCTTCTACTAGGTATATATAATAACGTGGATAAAATGTTTTCAATTGATTTATGATTAATGGAACCAAGACCTAAATATTAATAATACTTCAGTACTACCTGCCTCCTGCTTAATTCGTTGTAACCCAATTTAACAACACACGTGATTAGGGAATTAAAACTTATACGATTCGTTTCTTTCTTTCTTTTTGAGAACATGGCCAATATAATTTGGAAGTATAGTTCACTTTTCCTTTATGCTTCGAGTGAGACTGCTGCTAACTCATCAGCGCCATTGCTTTGCTTTGCTTTCTTTATTTTTTCTTTAGGAGAAGTCTAGAGAACAGCAGTATTTAGCTAGTAAAATTGGTTAGTACTTAGCCATCAAAATAAAAATAAGTGATTTTTTATTATTAGATAAAATCTCACACCAATAAATACACTATTGATGGCTAATTGATAACTATAACTCACAAAATTTGCTATCCCCTAACACTCTTTTTTTCTTTATTCTATAATCTCAGCCTTCTTCCTTACCCTCGCACCTTTAATCACATGCTCCCACCATCTTTACATCAATAACATCATTCATAATTCCTTTTCTCTGACCATTCCCACTTTTTTTCCCTGCTTCATTGCCATGTCAATATCTTCCCTTTATATTGATCCATCAGAATAATTATAATTGACAATCAATAATATAATTAGTACTAGTTTATTTGGACCGCCATGTGTTATTAACCAAAACTAATATCGCCGTTTTATAATATTGACTGCTCTATCTATCTCATGCACTCACTCATAATATCTGAGAATGGAATTAAAGACTTCTTATTCAAATCTTCCAACAACATTACAATATTAATAGAGAGGGTATTCATCATAAATCATCACCATCTTTGATTCTTTTCAATACATTAACGTATCAATAACGATTATGATCTTCCGTTGAGTAGACCGACAATTAAAGCAAATTGTATGACAAAGCAAAAGAAAATGAAGATGATATCGCTCCTAACTATTTATGTTGAAGTAAAACTTATCGATTTCCCTTAATATAAAGTTTATATATGTATTCCAACGTTACTAACTATATCATGTACCCTATTAAAACTTATGCTACTTTCAAGTTTCAACTACAAATTACATCACTAGTCCTACGAACTCCATAACCTACACGGTGAGGTTATTTGAGCAAACATGTTTGGTTAGTTAATACTATAAAGTTTGTTCTTTTCTTCTTAAATAAACTTTTTATAGCATGCATCATTCTACGTATAATAGATTTAATTTGAAAGAACTAACATTATTGAATACAAGTACAGTCGAGAAAATTAACAAAGTAAAACAAAAACCAATCTAATAACCAAAAAATAATAAATTATCTTTTTTTAAGAAGTTTACGCATGATATTAGTGGATATTTTTATTAAATCGGTTAATAATTTTTTTAATAAATCAGAATAAAATCGATTTATTATAGCAACAATAATAAATCCAATTGTCCACATTATAATTATTAGATCCAATTTGATTCGATCTATTTACACAATTTAAATTGAATTATGTTTAAATTTTTTGATAAAAGATAAATATATCCCTGATTTTTGTTTAAAACAAAAACAAAACAAAAACCATAATCCAGTGGATTATATAAATTAGTCAGTTCAATCGGATTTGATAACAATTGGGTTTATTGTTATTGTTATAAAAAAAATAGGTTTTATTCTAATTTGTTAAGAAATTCAAAATTAACCGATTCATTAATACGTCCAATAATAATGCGACACATAGCTTTTTACGGCCTTTATGGGATCATCTCCATAAAAAATACAATAAAAAATATTTCCATTTCTATGTTACAATAAGTTAACAAATCAGTAATCCGTTTGAAAAAAAAAAAATCAAACGAAACCCCGTGCAACGCAGCGCAGGGGGTATCTATTACTAGTTTCAATTACATCAAATATCAAATATTAATAACCTATATATACGTGATTTCGATCGATAACATAAATTAAATGATGTGAAGGTGGTCCAAAGGCTTTGTTCCAAAAAGGCGAATACCCGATCTAATTGGGTGGTTTGCATTAATATCATTATTCATAGTTGTATCCTATATTGGATAAAATGTGTAATACATTATTATAAATAGCTCCAAATTAATAAATATCTTCCCGCTCTTGCTTTGCTTTGCTTTGCTAGCTGTTTATGTATTTTTAAAAGATGGAGTTGGGAGTTTGGAGACACAACATGTGCTTCATTGCAAGGTTTCATCGATATCATTAGCATGCGCTGTCGGATACTATAAGTATCTATAGATGCATATATCACTTTTATGACAATGAATAGTTATAAATATTATATGATTGCCTTTTTGGCTGAACGTTAGTTAGCACCTCTCTAATGCAAATCCAGCCAAATCACGTCTTCCCTCTCAACTCTATTATCCAAAATAATTATGCTAGTCATGTCAAGGTTTTCTTTTGTTTTTGGTGCTTAAGTGTTTTCTTTTTGTTACAATTGGATCATACTCCTTTCAACTTTTTTTTCGGACTTGATACTCCTTTCAACTTGAAACGTTTTTGGTTGAAGCTAAAAAACCCAATAATATTTAAGCCCAATATAAGCTCATGAGGGGAGAGCAGACTAAGGAATAAATTAGCGAGTCAGGTCCAAGATAAAAAAAAATTCGCGACTTCTCAGGATTTTGGTTTCTAGGTCATGAATCTTTTACGTTGATCCATACCATATTATTAAAGAGGAAGTATAAGGAGGCAAGAGAATATTTGTACAATATGTATTTAGGGATCTAATGATTATTCTGAATAATATGAGTATATTGTGTTTGAAAAATTAGTAGTATTTTATTCTAAATATTTATTTTTAACTAATATTGA
Organism: Arachis duranensis; assembly: GCF_000817695.3. NCBI lineage: Eukaryota > Viridiplantae > Streptophyta > Magnoliopsida > Fabales > Fabaceae > Arachis > Arachis duranensis. The sequence continues at coordinate 18,420,339 of NC_029779.3, forward strand.
GTCAAATAAATAATTTATTGTACATATTATATAAATATTCTGTTGACTTTCTAGTGAGATTCATTATTAAGTGAAATTTTGAATACCAAAATGTAAAAATTATTTGGTGCATGTAAAAATTTATTAGTTAACAATAAATTTTTAAATAGTATTTTTGTCGTTAATAAATTAGTCTTTTATTTGCTGAAATAAAAAATATATAAAAACAAATAAAAAGTAAAAAATTGATTAAAAAAATCTATTCTATCTTAACTAACCATCTTGAATTAATTTAAGAATTAGTTTATTAATTTATTAAAAATATTTAAATTTTATTTTGTACAAACAACCATTCATTAATCAACTACAAATTTATAAGGCATTAATTTTTAATTTGTCTGGACGTGGAATACCGTAAAAAAAAAATATTAAATATTTTATTGGTTCGCCTAGTAGAGAGATAAGAGATTTATTATCTGTAATAATAAATGTTAATAAATAATTATTATAGCGTTTTATGTACCGAAAAAAAATGATAATATTTTGGGTTGAAAACTTGAAGGAAGGATTTGGTGATTTGCATGTGGATGTGGCAATGTGGCATTTACATTTGCATTTGCATCAGTTAAGAGGATCCGAAAATCCCATCGCTCATTGACTCTTCCATTCCATCAAATCCCAATCTGAATCTTCATTTCATTTCATTTGAATCATCAATCATAACATCCCTTGAGAGAGAATGGAAGTGTCAACCATGATGAGCTCAACTGTACAGAATTTGATGAATGTTACCTTCGATTGGCTCAATTCAACTTTAGATGTTCCTTCTGTCCGCGCTGTTGTCTTCGGATTCAACATTCGAGGTCACTATTCTCATTTCGCTCTTTCTTTTTCACTTCCATTTTTGTTTTGCATTTACCTGATTTATCAACCATTGTTATTGTTGAAGGACATTTGTTCATCGAAGTTTTTCTCCTTGTCGTCATCCTTTTCTTGCTCTCTCAGAAAAGTTACAAGCCTCCTAAACGCCCCTTAACAAACAAGGTTAGTTTTAACATCAAATTAACCAAACTCTTTCTTTTCTGCTTAATGCTATAGTCATATGCCTCGTATGCTGTTTTCAATTTTGATGTGCAAATTCAATGGTGATTTCGTTGTAATTTCTATTAGATGAATGCGTATGACTTGAATCCCTAAAGAGCACTCTTATTATCTGTTGTGGTTATCAGGCTTGTGTGTTGATGTTTTGACATTATTGTAGTTTGTGCCTAATGTCCACAGGAAATAGATGAGCTTTGTGATGAGTGGGTTCCAGAACCACTGATTCCTTCTCTTAACAAAGAGTTGCTCTATGAACCACCAGCGCTAGAGAGGTGATTATTTTTCCTTCAGGGTAACTTATGTTCCTTCTTGACCATGTTACGTAATGATAATAAAGAAAGGCTGGTATAATTTACTGTTGGAAAAAGTATTCTTGTGTTTAATATAATAGCTTGGATTGTCTACCAGGACAGGTAATTGTCTTATATGGCTCAATTAGTTGTAAGAGAAGCAATGAGATTCCCCAAAGTCTGAACCACAGAACATATAAATGTCAGGATGGTCTAATTTTTCATAAAACTTAAAATGATAGGTGTCAACCAAAATGAGCAAGTGTTATAATGCCTTCCATAAAAAGTTGCTGGTAAGGAAACAATGCTCATAATAGTGATAAATTTCTCTTTTTGACACTAATTTGATGCTATTGATTTATAGCAACTTTTTCTTTCAGGAATCGTGTACAGCTTCTTTAGATAAATATGGTGTAGGTTCTTGTGGTCCCCGTGGATTTTATGGAACAATTGGTAAGACTAAAGTTTAAAGTAGATTCCAGTTCTACTTTGCTAGGAAATATTTGTTCTTATGATAGCTTTCCTTGCCTCAGATGTCCATCTCGATTGTGAAGCAAGAATAGCCAAATTTTTGGGTACCCCTGAGTCAATTCTCTACTCTTATGGATTGTCTACCATGTTCAGTGCAATTCCTGCTTTCTCTAAAAAGGGAGATATAATTGTTGCGTAAGTATGCATAAGTGTGACTGTTAATCGTGTGGTTTTTTTTCAGTTTTCTGAGGATTTTGGTCTCGTGACATTTATAATGGGTATTAAATGTTGACAACCACACTAAACTTATACCATTAGTTGTGTGATTTGTACTGAATTGCTTCTGCTTCTTGATGATGACAATAGTTGAGTTGGCTCTTGTTGCTTCACTTGATATTTGAAAATTCTTTGCAAAATGATTCTTGCTGATATCTTTAACAGGGATGAAGGAGTCCACTGGGGAATTCAGAATGGCCTTTACCTTTCAAGAAGCACAGTGGTGTATTTCAAGCATAATGACATAAACTCTTTGAGACAAACTCTGGAGAAAATTACTACAGAAAACAAGCGAGTCAAGAAACTGCGGCGTTATATCGTCATTGAAGCTGTTTACCAGGTAGATATTCTCTTACATGTTACATGCGTATGAGACATTAGCAAAAACTTGCATGTTACATGCGTATGAGACATTAGCAAAAACTTACACGTTACATGCATATGAGACATCAGCATTTTGCTCTTCCAGATTACTTTTCATATGTATTATCCTACACAAAATCAGCAAAACTATGATGTAACTTCATACTGTTAGTATATTTAAAGCAGGTGCCTGCTTGAATGCTTGGCTAAGCTCAAGCGATAAATCATTTGAAATTGAAGATATTTACTTGTAACAAATTGAAATAAGCATTTTGAACCTATTAATGTTGCAAACTTGCAATCCTTTGGTTGAATTAATTCTATATGCCAGTTTAATTGTAACCCTTTTTATGTTCTGAAAGGAAAACAGGCCTGCTTAAAATATTCAGAAGTTGGGCTTTTTTTTCTCTTTAGTACTACTACTATTGGATAGAAGGGTATATGCTCTTTTATTACGCACTTGTCTGTCATCTTAAAGACAACAATAAGTAGAAAAAAGAGATAAAAGAATCATGTGGTTTGACAATTCTAATAATCACTTATATCGTTGTGAACCTTACTGCACCTTTCGGCCTTGTATTTTCCACGTTATTTTGGCTATTCAGATGCTCTTTCAAGGGCAGCAATATGGTTGTAAATGAAAAAGAATGAGTCTGTTTTGTAGTTAGATGCATTGCAATGCCATTTAACAAGGAATGTTTACTGCTTGCCCTGGTTTTCTTAATCTTTCAAACTGTAATACCTAATTTTCTACTTTAGCAAAACTGACATCTCTCCATGTCATATGAAAACAAATTATTTGACCAATACCTATTAACATCTTTTTAATCTTTTTCAGAATTCTGGTCAGATAGCACCCTTAGATGAGATTATTAAACTGAAAGAGAAATACCGTTTTCGTATTTTGCTGGACGAGAGCAACTCAATTGGTGTGCTTGGAAGTTCTGGAAGAGGTCTCACTGAACACTATGGAGTCCCTGTAAGTGCTAAAAATTTCTATGGGCATCCACATGCATGCATTCAAGTGTTCATACTCTGAATTTTATTGCTATTTGTGATTTTTGGTTGTTTACTACAGATCGAGAAGATAGATCTTGTAACTGCTGATATGGGACGTGCATTGGCCACAGAAGGAGGATTCTGCACCGGAAGTACAAGGGTGATAGATCACCAAGTATGTAACTGTCATATTTAATAAGAATGAAAATCAGCACCCACTAGTACCATGCTGGGTCTCTAAAATAGACTGGGGAAAGAAAATGGAAAGATTGCAAATGTAGAAAATTCAGGATTTTTTCTCAAGTGATTTTCTTTTCACAACTTTTTTGCATTGCTTCTTCCCAAATCTAAGTACAAATTGTATAAGTCACGAAGGAAAGACCTGCCATTGGAGTTTCCGCTACTACCGTTATCTTTTTTTCCATGCACTAATATGCCCTTTTTAATCTTGACAGCGACTAAGTAGCTCCGGCTATGTCTTTTCTGCGTCTCTGCCCCCATATCTTGCAAGTGCTGCAATTTCAGCACTGGACATTCTGGAGAAAGATCCCAAACTGATAAAAAAGCTGAAGAATAACATTGCTGTGTTATGGAAAGGTGAGCTTTGTTCTCAGATCAAGTTTCTTCAATGGAATCATCAATCATGTGGTAGAGTAGCATATGCATTTTAGCTTTTGCACAACGTTTCAGTAAAGTATTGGATTTTCTTTCCTGAACCATTAAGATGAGGTTTGTCATTTACTTTTTATTTGTTAAATATGTTAATACAATGACTGGTGCAGGATTGTCAGGAATATCAGGCTTGACAATTGCAGGTAGTCAAGAGTCACCAATTGTTTATTTGAAATTGAAGAAGTCAACAGGTTCCATGCAGGAAGACCGACGCCTGCTTGAAGCTATTGCCGAGCGTGTAAGGGAATTTAATATTTTGTTTGTTAATGCTTTTACTTGCACCTAATCTTTTGTATTGGCAGGTCTTGAAAGAAGATTCAGTATTTGTGGTTGCTTCCAAACGATCAACATTGGACAAATGCCGTTTACCTGTTGGAATTAGATTGTATGTTTCTGCAGGGCATTCAGAATCTGATCTTCGCAAGGCATCTGAATCGTTGAAAAGGGTTGCAAAGCAAGTCCTGGGAGGATCATAATTGAACACCCAATTCATCACTATACTTGTATGTTTCTATATCACATTTAGTGCATGCTTCTAGAACTTTTCCAACCACTTATTTTTTGTTGTCTTACATAGCTTCTAAATATGCAATGTAAATGAATGGTTGCAGAAGTTTATGAAACATGTATTAAATGTGCTCTAGGAGTATGCTAATCTTTCTTACTCTGGTTAATTGAGGAATTTTGGAATCTAAGCCTAATTGGCATGCCGTTGTTAATAATTTATTTGATATTTTCAGGAATTCTATTCACCTGCTGTCTCCAAGAAACGGCAGCTGTGAAGTTTGAGAATTTTGCTCCCATAAAGTTGACATTGTTCCTGCTGTTCCTTAGAAATGAAACAGCAAGAGAATTGAAATCCTAGTTCAGCGTTGCATATATAGTTTTTTTGTTTGGCTCATTGCCGTGTAGAATAAGGGGTTTATTTATTTATTTATTTTTGTCATCTGTTGGAAATGACAGCTTTGCATAATTAAATTCCAGTGTTATGGTTATGGGGACCTCTTCTTTATTGCCTCGTGTATTTTCTGTATTTTTTAAATAAAAAATCGTTTATATTTTCTTTCCCTCTCTTTCACCCTTAAACTTTATGTTTATTTATAGGAAATTTTATCTCGTTCTAGTAAAGATATGCCATAAATTTTAATATGATTTACTGTTGGTTTATGATGTTATCGCAGACAACAAAAGAAAAAGGACCTGAGATGCCAAGAGCCAAGAGGAAAGAAAATAAAGCCTTAAATAATTGACTGAAAGTAAACTCTAAAATCAAAGAAACGGCCTCGTACAAAAATGAAACTGGTGAGACAAAAGAATCCACCATAACAAGAAAGGATTATTGGGATTTTATGAGACACCAACTGCATAAAGTTGGGTGTTATGAGGACATCAATAGGTAAGTGGCTTCAAAAGTATTCTTTATTCTGATCTTTGACCAAATTAATGAAGGATAGACATTCAATTATAGTTTGATTGTTGTCTAAGTTGTCAAATGCCAACCACCCATTTCAAAATGGATGAATTTCTTAAACGGATCTAATGCATTAACCATAGATAGATAAGTTCAATGGTCCAATTCTGTTATAGTCAAGGAAATTAAATTGGACCCATAATTTTTAAATATTCTTTTATTCTTTTTTAATATGAATATTTTTATTTTAGTTCTTATAAAATTTTTGTTTAGTTTTGATCCACTTATTATTATTATTATTATTATTATTATTATTATTATTATTATTATTATTAAATCCTTTTTCGAGTTAAACTCTAGCTAGATCTTTGAAATTCACTATTTACACAAAAAAAGGTCCTCATTCTAGTTGCACCATAAACATTTCCAAGATTATAAAAATTTCATCATGTTGGTCTCCATCTTTTTTCGGTTGAATTACTTGTCACGCAGAAAGTAATCTAACACATAGTGCTCGACTAGACCAAATAATGTTGCTTTAGTTTCGATCTCAAATGTTTGATAAAATGATATTATTTAACTTTAATGAACTACAAAATGCCTTATTCCTCACCAAAAAAACTATATGACCATCAAGGTTAAATAACATCGTCTCATCAAATATTTAGTGCTAAAACTAAAACGACGTCATTTCGAATAACTCGACATAACGAGTAGCTTGACAAAAAGAAAGTGAGGATTAATGTATTGTAATTTTTTAATCTCGAAGATATTTACAATGCAATTAGAATTTCAAAAATCTTTTCGATGCAAGTGGCTATTGATCACTTTAAAATTTAACTCCCTTTGTCACATAAATTTAATGTGAACCGTGATATTTATAAAGGAGAATTGACTCAAAACAAAAATGTTTCTAATAAAAAATATAAATTAATTTCGTTAGACTAAACATATATTTAGTATTTTATACAAATGAAAATTTAACATAACAAGAGCTAAACTTGAAATAGTGCCAAACAAATGAAAAAGACTTGTGCCAAAAGTAATTTTTGAAGGAGCAAATTATAAATCTCTCCCTCAACTCAGTCAACTGTAATGTTAATTCCATTTTCAAGTTGTTGTGGCCTTGTGGATGACGCACCCTTGACTCCTCGTGGAATTTGTTCGTTTGAATGCCTTCACCGTTAAAAAGTCACATGTAGCGTGCTATTTTTTTAAGAGTATATATTGAGATAAGCTTCAATGTAGTCTCTGAAGTTGCACTCGAGTCTCATAGTAGTCCCTGAACTTAAAAGTTCCCCATATTCATTCCTGAAGTTGCACTCTCGGACTCAGACTTGTCCTTCTGGCACATTCTGTCCACCTGGCGTTACCGAAAAGCTGAGTTGACATCCTTCGTGACACGTGGGCATTACAACGGTTAGTTGATGTGGCAGAGTAAACTGTCCCGAATCAATTTGGTCCATCAATTCAAGTTAAAACCCTAATTCCCAATTTTGAAGCCCACAGTGCTCACTCTCTTCTCTTTTCTTCTGTTCTCTATTCTTGTCTTCTCCATCTTTAAAGTCCGACGGTTATGGCAAGCATGAGCAAAGCAATTGGAAGTATTCAGTTTCAATTTTTTGACTTCAGTCATATTCTTTTGACAAGTAGAACATGTTGTCACCATATATTTTTTAAGCAATTAGTATTTAATGTGTTTGTTCATCTGTGTTCTGGTGGTTGAGACATCCACTAGTTCTTGAAAGAAAACACAATAATCATGCTATAATTGTTTCTGGCATTGTTTATACTTGGTAGAATCTTGGGGAAGCAAAATGAATGCTAGAAGGAACATTCTATATGAACAAAAAATGAATATAAAAATATTTATAAATGTACAAAAGTGAAAAGAAGGAGCATTATTCACAGTCACAACAATGTGGAACAAGAATGTACTATTTACAATGTTGGCAGAATCCTAAACAAGAATCTGAGACTTGGCGGCATCGCGAGAGCATTTAGTTCTGCCACTCTTGCTCAGTGCACAAGAACATGTCTCAAGAATCTCAAGGTCCTCTTCCCAGCACAACATGGCTACTGTCAAAGGGGAAAGGGTAAATAATTATGAAATGACACCATTGAATTTCCATGGTCATAATATTTCCATAAAGAAAAATTTACCTGCCAAAGAAGTGTTTTCTTCAAAGAGCAAGTAAAAATCCCTCTTTGTAATGGAACTCACCCCATAATTTTAATCTTTTCTAATGGTTGATTGTCTGAGAAGCAATGATGGATTACATTGAGAGTGGTGTTGACATTGTGCAAATCCAAACTATCCCTCACTAAACTTTCACATATCCTTGCTTTCATCTCTGAAAATGACAACTGATGCTTTGCTTGGAATTCTCATTGAAAACTTGAACACTTTTGTCAAGAATGAGATTGCAGCACTTTCTGGTATTGACTCACAGATCCAAGAGCTGTCTGATAATCTCGAGGCAATCCGTGCATTGTTCCAAGATGCTACAGAGGAGCAATTCAAAAGCTATGCCATAAAGGACTGGCTGAAAAAGCTTTCCGATGCCATGCACGTGCTGGAAGATATCTTGGAAGATTGTTCAATGGAATCCAACCAACTTCAAAGTGAAGGGTGGTTAGCCCGCTTCCAACCCAAGACTATTTTGTTTCGTCATACTATCAGCAAGAGGATGAAAGACATGGTCAAGAGGTTCCAGCGTATTGATGATGATAGTGTTGGAGATAAATGTGTGTATGTCCAATAAAATACTATCATGAATTATTATTATTATTATTCCTTTTTATAAGAATAAACTTTTATAATTTATGATAGTGTCTTTAATTAAAAATTAGAAACGAATAATTACGATAGGGATTGTAATAATGAGATATACGGTTTTTTGAGTACTTTTAATTTAAATTGTTCTTAATCGTAGAATCACTAAAAATGGGACATTAGTGATTCAGATAGATTAATATATATATAATAGTCTTCATTGGATGAAGATTAATAGATCTCATTTGTTAAATTATATATATAAATGGTATATATAGAGATATAACCATTGAACTGACTCACTCTAAGAATTCCTAATGGTTATAATTACCGTATATTTGTCAATAGGATATTCTTATGATGAACATAATATTAGAATTTTCCTTTGACCTGCGACTATCATAGTAATTAACAATGTATTTGTTATACTTTGATTCTGGACACCTAACACCCTACGGTGTTAGTTGAATGGACATTGGGTATAATTTAAATACTTGTAGAATTAGTGATTAGTCAAAATGGAATCCATCAACTATGGTAATGAGTTTGAGCTCTACGATTATAATGAATGAAATAAACAATGCCTTGGCCAAGGAGTTTGAATGAATTAAGAAATGAGTTTCTTAAGTCATTCATAATTCATTATAATAATGGTAACAAGTTAGAGTTTGACAATCAAACCGTACTCTAAAAGTTAGCCAAGAGCTGAAAAGATGGAAGGAGTTGTATTTTTGTTCATCTTGGGTTCCTAGTAAAAATATTATTACTTCATACTATCGGGTCGTCAAGGAGCGTTGCTAGACGCCAACCTTGATTAGTAAATATAGTATGACTAATATACTACCCGCTTAGTATTGAACCTATGGGGTCACACACTAACGAGTGTTCTAATCCTTGGTAAATAATTATTTAATTATTATTTTGATTAGATCAAATAAATAATTATATTAATTCAAATGGAGTATTATTATATTCTTTGCTAGCACCATGAATATAATAATATTATAATTGAAAATATTAAATAATTAATTATTTATTCTATGATGAGTTTTAAATATGGATAAGATCCTAATTGATTTTGTCTCAAATTAAGTTGTAATTTGATTCACAAATCAGTCACCAATCTCATACTATATATGTGTATATGATAAAAGAAAGAAAATATAAGTTTTCTCTTTTTACCTCCACATACACAAATATTCCAAATTCTTAGTGAAGAATTGCTGGTGCAAGAAGTTGCAAGAAATTTCTCAGTTAAATCCATTGGTCAAAGAGTTGACAACAAAGATTAGTCTCGGTGTGGATACACATAGTACCTTCGTACTATCGAAGGAGAAAGCTTTATTCACTAGGGTACTCAGGTATTAGCATCTAACCCATCTTATTTCAATAAAATTTTAAGCACAAAATAGATCAATAGGATTACTTTATTACTTCCGCTGCGTGTTATGAACACTCGTAATCCTTAAGTGGTATCAGAGCCATGGCACTTTTGTGTTTAAAGTTTTATTGCAAAAATTTTCATAATTAATAGGATTAATTTAAGTTTTGTTATTATAGTGAATGTGATTCCTAATAATGGTATGAGATGCCATTGTCAAAATTATAAATTTATGGGATAAAATTATATGTATGTTAAGGAACATACTGTTGTTATTGTTTTATTTATTTATGAAATAAAACTGAAAGGAAAAAAGGGATAAATAAATTTTATACTTTGTTTACGAGGAGTTACCTGACAACCAGGAGATTCGTACTCAATGATAAAATTTATATATGTATTTGATACATGGAATGAATTAATTTTTACTTGAACCTAGACAATCTAGGAGTATAAAATATAATTCAATTAAATAATAACCTGACAACCAGGTAATTATTTGGGATTAAAATTGTATGTGATACATTTAATCATCTATTTAAAATTGTATGAGTAATGACTTGACAACCAAGATACTCATTCATGATTTTAAATATTTTTTTTAAGAAATAAAGATTTCTTAATTTTCTATAATAATAATTATTGTAGAAAGTGTTATTTGTATGTGTGAATACGTACTTATATTTGTTTTTTCGTTTTAGATTCATGAATAATATGTCTGCTCTATCACTGCGTGGCATACTTGAAAATAACAAATTGGCTGGAGCCAATTATGATGATTGGTATCGCAATTTGAGAATTGTTCTCATGCATAAAAGACTAATTGATATAATCGATAAGCCTGCTGTTACGGCCCCAGTTTCTAAAGAGGATGGAAGTATTGATAATGAGGCAACCAAGACTTATGAGAAGTACTTGGAAAATTGTCTTACTGCCAAATGCATCATTCTGGCATCTATGGGTTCTGATCTTCAGATGCAACATCAGGATATGGATCCACCGACTATTGTCGAACATCTTAAGAAAATGTATGGTGCACAAAGTAAGACAGCCCGATATTAATTGTCCAAAACTTTGTTTAGATCCACACTTGATGTGGACTCTCCTGTTGGACCCCATGTTCTTAAGATGATTGATCTTATTGAACAACTTGAGAAGTTGGGATGCAAATTGGGCAAAGAACTTTCACAAGATTTGATCTTGCAATCTCTTCCAAAAACTTTTTCACAATTCATTGTTAGCTTTAATATAATTAAAGTAAGTTGTGATCTTCATGAAATGCTCAACATGCTAATTGATTATGAGAATCAAATTGCATCTGAGAAAAAGAAAGGAGTTGCTATGGTAGTTGGCAGCTCTTCTAAGAAGAAAGGAAAGTGGAAAGCAAAAGGAAATGGAAAGAATAATTTTAAAAGAGAACCCATGGCACCTAAGGGTGGTGTGACCAAACCCAAGGACAAGCAAGAAAAGGCAGATAAAGATGATGCTGAATGCTTTTATTGTAAAGGCAAAGGTCATTGGAAAAGAAACTGCAAGGAATATCTTGCTTCTTTGAAAACCAAAGAGGAAGGTAAGACATACTTGAAAACAGTTTTCATGATTTCTTTGGCTACTATTAATTCTTCTATATGGGTATTAGATATCGGAAGTGCTCATAATATTTGTAATTTGTTGCAGGGACTACGAGTAAGTAGATGGCTGAAGAAGGGAGAAACTTACCTTCAAGTCGGGAATAGAGCAAATGTTGTTGCTGGATCTATTTCTTTAGCAATGCCTACGGGCAAGACATTAGTATTAGAGAATTGTCATTATATTCCTAATTTTGTTGCAAATGTTATTTCTGTTTCTATGTTGGACAAACGTGATTTTTATTTTAATATTAAAAATGGCATTTGTTCTATTTATTATGGTGATGACTTATACGTAAATGGCTATCTCCAATATGGCATTTATATTCTTCCCGATTTAAATGGTAATTCTGTCATGCATGTTTCTACTCTCAAAAGAGAGAGGAATAATCAAGTAAATGAATCATATCTTTAGCATTGTAGACTTGGTCATATAGGAGAAAAAAAGATTTCTAAGTTATATAAAGAAGGTTACCTTAACAAATATGATTACGAATCATATGTAACTTGTGAATCCTGTCTCAAAGGAAAAATGACCAAAACTCCATTTATGGGACATGGAGAAAGGGTTACAGAATTATTGGGACTAATACATACAGATGTTTGTGGACCAATAAAAATTCAAGCCAAAGGAGGATATTCTTATTTTATCACTTTCACTGATGATATGTCTAGATATGGCTTTGTGTATCTTATGAAACACAAATCTGAGTCATTTGAAATGTTCAAAATTTTTCGCAGTGAAGTTGAAAATCAAACAGGTAAAAGCATTAAGGTGCTTAGATCTGATAGAGGAGGTGAATATCTAAATGATCATTTTCTTGAGTACTTAAAGAAAAATGGGATTCTTTCTTAATGGACACCTCCTGGTACCCCACAACACAATGGTGTTTTAGAGAGGAGGAATCGAACTTTATTAGATATGGTTCGATCCATGATGGGTTTTACTGATCTTCCATTGAATTTATGGGGCTATGCTTTAGAAACAGCAGCATATTTGCTAAATAAAGTACCCACTAAAGCAGTTTCTTCAACACCATATGAGATATGGAAAGGACGAAAACCAAATCTCAAACACATTAGAGTTTGGGGATGTCCAGCATATGTTAAGAAATTGCAAAGTAATAAACTTGATGCTAGGTCCGATAAATGTAGATTCATTGGTTACCCTAAAGAAACAATGGGTTATTATTTCTATCACCCTTCTGACCACAAAGTGTTTGTGGCAAGAGGTAGAACCTTTTTAGAAAAGGAATTTCTTTCTGAAGGAAGACAAGGTGAAGAAATAGAACTTGATGAAGTTCAAGAAACCAATGAAATAGTACAAGCTCAAGAATATGAAATTCAAGTTGAGCAACCAATTTTGGATGTCCTTAAACTAATACCAAATTTATCATCTTCACGAGTTGAGGATAACGAACCGATAGTAGTTCAAAGAGAGATTAATGAATCAATCCTTGAACTACCTTTGGAACTGGCTCAACAACCTCCAAATTTGGTACAAGAACTACTTCTTCGACGGTCCACAAGAGAACATCGTCCACCACTAAGGCTAAACCTAATGGTGCAATATGTGGAAAATGGGATCGATTATGATGATAATGATCCTAAGACTTATGAAGAGGCAATGCAAAGTTCCGAAAGTCTAAAATGGCAGAGTGCCATGGAATCCGAAATAGAGTCTATGAGGATCAACAATGTTTGGACTTTGGTTGAACCCTCAAAAGACATAAAACCTATTGGTTGCAAATGGGTTTACAAGAAAAAGATTGGAGCAGATGGTAAGGTAGAGACCTATAAAGCCCGTCTAGTTTCCAAGGGATACCGTCAAAAGGAGGGAATATATTATGAAGAAACATTTTCTCCTGTGGCAATGCTCAAATCTATTCGGATTCTACTTGCTATAGCAGCATACTATGATTATGAAATATGGCAAATGGATGTGAAAACAGCTTTTCTTAATGGAGAACTCAAAGAGGAAGTGTACATGACACAACCTGAAGGTTTCACACTTCTGTCTGATCATAGTAAAGTTTGTAAGCTGCAACGCGCCATTTATGGGCTAAAGCAAGCTTCTAGAAGTTGGAACATTTGTTTTAATAAGACAATCGAAAAGTTTGATTTTATCCGGTATGAAGAGGATCCTTGCATATACAAAAAGTTTAGTGGGAGTACAATCATTTTCTTAGTACTCTATGTTGATGACATATTACTAATAAGAAATGATGTACCAGCATTGCAAAATACCAAAACTTGGTTATCTCAACAATTCTCCATGAAAGATTTGGGAGAAGCAGCTTATATTCTAGGAATAAAAATCTATAGAGATAGATCTAAAAGGTTGCTTGGACTCTCACAGTCTATGTACATGGATACCATATTGAAAAGGTATAACATGAAAAATTCCAAAAAGGGCTATTTACCAATAGGCACTGGAATTACCCTCAGCAGAAAGGATTGTCCTAAAACTTCAGAAGAGAGAGTACGCATGAGTAGAATACCACATGCTAGTGCAGTGGGAGCTATCATGTATACCATGACATGTATACGTCCTGATGTCGCATATGCGCTAGGAGTAGCCAGTCGATATCAGGCAAATCTTGGTGAGGAACATTGGAAGGTGGTTAAATCCATTCTTAAATATTTAAGAAGAACCAAAGACCAATTCCTCATCTATGGAGATTCTGAACTTATACCAAAAGGGTTCACTGATGCAAGTTTTACCTCAGATAAAGATGATAGCAAATCTACTTCAGGTTATGTTTTCACCTTAAACGGTGGTGCAGTGAGTTGGAAAAGTTCCAAACAAGCTACTGTAGCTGATTCAACGACTGAAGCTGAGTATATAGTAGCAAGTGAGGCTGCTAAAGAAGCTGTGTGGATGAAGAAGTTCATAAACGAGCTTGGTGTGGTACCTTCAATTAAAGAACCACTTCCGTTACTGTGTGACAATAATGGAGCCATTGCACAAGCAAAAGAGCCAAGATCACATCAAAAATCTAAGCATATCTTGAGAAGGTATCATTTGATAAGAGAGATCGTTGAACGTGGAGACGTTGAAATTCAAAAGGTTGCTGGGAAGGATAATGCAGCAGACCCATTCACTAAGGCGCTTGGATCAAAAGAGTTTGATAAGCATATGTGGGAATTATGATTGAAATATATGACTGATTGGCTCTAGTGCAAGTGGGAGATTTTGTTGGAAATACATGTATGCCCTAGACCCAATCTGTCATTGGCTCTAGTGCAAGTGGGAGATTGTTGGAGATAAGTGTGTATGTCCAACAAAATACTATCATGAATTATTATTATTATTATTCCTTTTTATAAGAATAAACTTTTATAATTTATGATAGTGTCCTTAATTAAAATTAGAAACGAATAATTATGATAGGGATCGTAATAATGAGATATACGTTTTTTGAGTACTTTTAATTTAAATTGTTCTTAATCGTAGAATCACTAAAAATGGGACATTAGTGATTCAGATAGATTAATATATATATATAATAGTCTTCATTGGATGAAGATTAATAGATCTCATTTGTTAAATTATATATATAAATGGTATATATAGAGATATAACCATTGAACTGACTCACTCTAAGAATTCCTAATGGTTATAATTACCGTATATTTGTCAATAGGATATTCTTATGATGAACATAATATTAGAATTTTCCTTTGACCTGCGACTATCATAGTAATTAACAATGTATTTGTTATACTTTGATTCTGGACACCTAACACCCTACGGTGTTAGTTGAATGGACATTGTGTATGATTTAAATACTTGTAGAATTAATGATTAGTCAAAATGGAATCCATCAACTATGGTAATGAGTTTGAGCTCTATGATTATAATAAATAAAATAAATAATGCCTTGGCCAAGGGGTTTGAATGAATTAAGAAATGAGTTTCTTAAGTCATTCATAATTCATTATAATAATGGTAACAAGTTAGAGTTTGACAATCAAACCGTACTCTAAAAGTTAGCCAAGAGCTGAAAAGATGGAAGGAGTTGTATTTTTGTTCATCTTGGGTTCTTAGTAAAAAAAAATATTATTACTTCATACTATCGGGTCGTCAAGGAGCGTTGCTAGACGCCAACCTTGATTAGTAAATTTAGTATGACTAATATACTACCCGCTTAGTATTGAACCTATGGGGTCACACACTAACTAGTGTTCTAATCCTTGGTAAATAATTATTTAATTATTATTTTGATTAGATCAAATAAATAATTATATTAATTCAAATGAAGTATTATTATATTCTTTGCTAGCACCATGAATATAATAATATTATAATTGAAAATATTAAATAATTAATTATTTATTCTATGATGAGTGAGAATTGCTGGTGCAAGAAGTTGCAAGAAACTTCTCAGTTAAATCCATTGGTCAAAGAGTTGACAACAAGGATTAGTCTCGGTGTGGATACACATAGTACCTTCGTACCATCGAAGGGGAAAGCTTTATTCACTAGGGTACTCAGGTATTGGCATCTAACCCATCTTATTTCAATAAAATTTTAAGCACAAAATAGATCAATAGGATTACTTTATTACTTCCGCTGCGTGTTATGAACACTCATAATCCTTCAAGTTTTCAGATAGGAGAAGGTTTCAGCTGCCTTTGGGAGTCAGACAAAGACAACAAGAAGATGATGATCTGAGGCTAACTGGTTCTGCCATCCCTGAGCACCAGATGTATGGAAGATTTTCATTTGAAGCCATCATCACGGTAATGCTTTTGTTTTTGTGCTCTCTATCCTGAAGATTTTCGAATCTCAATGGAACAGCTAATTCATCTTTGGATGGCCAATGGACTAATTAAATCCAAAGGGCATTTGGAGGTTGAAGATGTTGGTAATCAGCAATAAGAGGAACTGCTTCAGAGATCATTTTTTCAAGAAGTATCGATTGACAAGTATGGAAACACCACCTTCAAGATCCATGACTTATTCCTTGATCTTGCCCGCTCCATAGTGGGAGAAGAGTATAAAGCTTATGGTGAGTCTGCAAGCTTGGCCAATTTGACAAGAAGGGTCCACCATGTAAGTTACTCTGGCTTGCCCAAGTTAAATCAGAATACCTTGAAGAATACCGAGTCCTTGAGGACTTTTATTGATCTTGATCCAGCAATTAGCAATCCCCTCATTAGATATCCAGCATTGGTTTTGCGTAAAGTGCAGTTATGTAATTCTTTCCGAGCATTGCGTACGAGATCTTCTGAACTCTCAGTACTGAAAAGTTTAACACATTCGAGGTACTTGAATATTTACAATAGTTACATTATAAAGTTGCTAAAATGTGTTTCTAGGCTGCAGAAATTGCAAATTCTAAAGTTGGAACAATGCATTTTTCTTACTTCTCTGTCCAAACACATATTGAAGTTGAAGGATCTCAGGCATCTCTTAATTGAAGGATGTTGGGAATTAGTAGAAATGCCTCCGAAAATGGGGGAGTTGAAACAACTAAAAATACTGAATATTTTTATTGTGGATTCAAAAGCCCAATATGGCTTAGCAGAGTTACATGATTTACAGCTTGGTAGAAGATTACACATTAAAGGTCTTGAAAATGTCCAGAGCGAACATGATGCTAGAGAGGCTAATTTGATGAGTAAGAAGGAGCTGAGTACGATGGAGAAGACAAGAACAGAGAACAGAAGAGAAGAGAAGAGAGTGAGCACCGTGGGCTTCAAAATTGGGAATTAGGGTTTTAACTTGAATTGAGGGACCAAATTGATTGGGGACAGTTTATTCTGCCACATCAGCTAGCCGTTGTAATGTCCATGTGTCACGAAGGATGCCAACTCAGCTTTCCGGTAGCGCCAGGTGGACAGAATGTGTCGAAAGGACAAGTCTGAGTTCCGGAGTGCAACTTCAGGGATGAGCATGGGGAACTTTTAAGTTCAGGGATTACTCTGAGGCTTGAGTACAACTTCAAGGATTACATTGAGGTTTATCTCGTATATATTCGAATATTTTTGAGAAATTTCGTTTCGAACATTTTTATCTCTAAAAATTTTATTATATTGAGATTCTTGAACTTTATAACAATAAAACATATAATTCTTACTTTAGTTAAACTTATTGTTTTTACTTGAACAAATAAATCTTTAAAAATTTAAAAGTAATGACGAAAAGATCTTTATGTCTTATTTTTGTGAAGTTTAAGAATCTCAATGTAATAAAAAATTTTAAAAACGAAAATGTTGGATGCCAAATTTTTTATGACCTATTTGTGTGTGTATATATATATTTTTTAAATTAGTCCAAATGTGGGCTATTAACATTAATAAAACAAACTTCTAGAATTGAATAATTGAAACGATCTCCTTCAAAGTTTGGTGGAATCCATTGGTTCCTTTATTAATATTTAATTAGATTAGGACCGGCACCTTTGCCCAATATACTATATGTAAAATACCAAAATTATCTAGCACATGTAAAAAAATGAGTTCTATCTCAAATTTTTTGTCTAATGTCAAGATATATTAAGTTATTTGGTAACTAATACATGAAAATTTATATTCAAATAAAAGTATAAAACATAATAATAGCATGAAATTACTGTAAATGTTTTGTTGAAATTTGCATATGATGTAAAACCATGTATCAATAAGCATTAACAAATATTATTAGAAGTAAAATTTATATTCTTGATTTAGCATTTTTTTTTTGTATTGCTTGATTTAGTGTGTTATTACGGAGGCATAGCTGGAAGGATAACATAATAAAAATAGGTTCGAAAATAAAAGAAAAAAAACAACAACGGAAAAAAAGAATTGACAGAATGGTATTTTAAGAAAACTTAACTCTAATAAGAGAAATATAGTATCGTAACAAAAATATTATTTATACATTAAAATTAGTTATTAAAATTAATTATCATATATTTATATATAAATATATATTATTTAACTTATTTTTAATGTATATTTTATATTTTAATATATATTTTATATTAATAATTAATTTTAATGACTAATTTTAATATCCACGTAATATAATCGTATCACAAACTAAGATCGTATAATGTGCGTCCATGTGTGTGTGACATAAAATTATAATCCACAAAGACTGTATATAAAGAATAGTTCTAATTAATTTAGACGAGATAAACATATTTTCAATATCAAAATAAGATAACAAAATTTTATGAAGACATGTTTAGAACCACATACTTATATTAGATTTAAATATTATAGTACAAAGAGAGAAGTATCACATGCAATGCAACATAGAATAATCTTAAAAAAAAATTAAATGTCAAATGTCAAAGAGGGTGAAATAGAAAGGTAAAAGAAAAATTTAAGACATAATTAAAAAAAGGCTAAGTTATACATGTCACTTAAAAAAAATGATGCGCCACAACAGAAAAAGAGGATAGAAATGACCATAAGTACCGTAGAATAAATTTTAAACTACCTTAATTCTATTTGTGGTTTTAAAACTTTTAACTCAAATATTATTTACATTCTAAATCATCTAATTTGAATTTGATTTGACACCATCCGCAAGAAAAAAAATTATTTTCAATCAAACACAATATCAAAGATTATTTATATATTATTAACAATTTGAATTATTAACTGATACTAAGTATTTGTACAAAAAGAAAAGAAATTCATGTTTAAAGCTCTATTTCCTCATCATATACATATATTTTTTATTAACATACATATGATATATTAGGAACATGAGTAAGATAGATACCATTAATTTGGTATCCAAATTTGATCTTACCCACTACAAATTAGGTTGTCAAACCACTTCAATTAAAGAGTTAAAGTGGGTTAGATACTCGTGAGTTCGAATGGTATTGTCTATCTTAAAAACATATTAAATATTTAAAAAAAATTGTAAAACTAGCTGATTAATTTTATATAATAAAAGTAATTTAAAAAGAGTTAAAGTAAATAATAAACTAGATTTTATAGTTCAATTATACCTATTTAAAATAATAACACAAATATTAAAAATATAAAATAAGCTAAAGAATAAAAAAAAATAAAAAATTCTAAGTCATAATACAATATACAATATCACCTTAAAAAAAATTATAATATAGCACAATAAAAATATTAAATAATTAAGAGTAATTTTAAAAACAAATATATACAACCTATACCCTTTGACATATTATAACAGAAGGATAGATTACAAACTCCTTTCACTTGTATAGTTGTATTGTCATATTAAAATAAGTTACTACGAGTCCTTTCCCTTTTTCATCTGTTGGGACTATTTTTAACAGCAGTTCACACGAAGTTGCTCAAACAGTTGAAAGAGAATGTGTAGAAGCAAAAAAAAAAAAAATAAATAAATAATAAAGAAGTTAAGAGCTCAGCCAGCAAGGAGAGAGGGGGAAAAAAAAAGTAGAACGCAGAAGACAAACTGTATGGGACTAGTTAGTCAATGCTAAAGCCTTCATCAAAATTAATTTGCCATGTACATGAATCTGTATAACAGTGTGTGTGTGTGATGTATGCAATGCAATATATGTGCAACAAAGTGCTGTGCCACAGATTATGATGCTGAATTTGGAGATTTTCCAGAACCATCCAACACTATTTCAAATAGATCAGCCTCAGACTCTTCATCAAATTCCACTGTTCTAATATTACTATTATTATTATTGTTGTTATGATTCATATTATTGTTGCCATTGTTGTGGCTTCCTCTGGTTGCGGAGCGATTGCGCCACTGAGAATCAATCCTTCCCATGGAAAATAGCTCCCTACTATCATCATAACCCAAAGTAGCAGCAGGTGAATTTACAAGCGGGGCTATAAAGCATGGATTTGGTGTTCTCTGTGCATTTGCAGGAGCATATTTGAATGAACTTTGTCCAAAATTAACTAGTACCATGATGTCTATATTTGCAGCCATGATTGGATATAATGGAGTTCCAAACACTTGTGATTGACAATGGATTACATGCACCAACTCTGAGTCTAATGTGAAGAACACCTTCTTCTGCCTTGGATCAAAGCCACAACCAATCACTTTATCAGTTCCTACCCACTCTGCCTTCTCTGATTCAAATACAAGTTTCATTCCTGTAAAGGGAATTTGAAATTTCATTCACCCTTAGATGTCTCAACAAGCATATATAATATTCTTGGAAAATAAAATTGTATAAACCATGTTTGTGTCCCTATGCTTTAGGTTTAGAATCTCAATAAACCAACAAACTAATAAAAGGACAAAGTAGACACAATTGTTTTTTAGTCATGTGATTGGTTTTAATACTAAGGGATTTTTAGTTTATGTCTAGAAATGTGTACTAAACCCATCAGCTTCACCTGAAAACCTTACCTACCAATTCAAAACTAGTTACCTAAAGGGAATTTTTGCTCAAATGGGAAAAAACAAATACCAACAAATTAGTCTGCTAAGTCATAAAAAAATGGGACATGGAAAAACAATTACCATCAAGAAAAACAGAACCATTGGAGTTGAAGCCAATGCTGGCAGGGTAGCTTCCTGGAACTCTCAAAGGAACAGGACCTGCAGCAGTTAATCCCAATGAGAACATCACAGATTCATTTCTCTTTCCACCCTCTTTCCCATCAAGTTTCATCTCATCAACACTATTCTTACTATGATTATTGCTGCTAACATGAACCAAAGCCTCCGAATTCCCTTTACTACCATTTCCACCACCACCTTGAATCACCAACAACTTTGTCTTCTCACCTTCTCCAACATTCTTCCCCGCAAATTCATACTCATTACCACCACCACCATACAAGATTGTAATCTCAAAATACGCTTCTTGAGGAAAAGAATAGTTCCCCAAAGGAGGGCCAGGAAGGGGAAGAGCCGTTCTAATAACAGAAGCAACATTCATAGAAGAAGAACTGTTGTTGTTGTTATTGTATTGAAGAATCTTCTTCAACCCAGGATTGAACCTCACCTTCTGCATAAACTCAGCAGAACCCTGAGAAATTTCCCAGCTTATCTCAACCTCAGATTCTGTTCCATGATGATCATCACTAACCGGTGCTGCACACACCCCCAAAATCGATGACCTTTTCGAAGGGGATGGCGTGTAAGTCTTGGAAGCTATGAATGAAAATCGAGACCAACCATTTTCAACAGCATCAGCAGCCATAGAAGGATGATCAGACCAACTGAACAGAACCCTTTTTCCAGATACACCTCCACGAATAACAAAGTAATTTCCCTGTTTGTTCTTGTTGCTGCTACTTTGATGATCCAATTGGTGATGGTGATGATGATTATGAATCCTAGAAAGTCCTCCTTGGAGACCACCCTCCATTCTGGTCAAACTTGCAGGTTCCACAAAATTCCCTCGTTTTCTGAGTTGGTAAAAACGCCATAAGAGAAGGAGCAAAAGGGTTGAAACGCATCCCACAGAAGCTGCAACCAACGCAACACGTATCCACTCCCTCATTATTCTCTCTTGAAATCGATATTGTTGCTGATAATTCCTTTGGCTCTGGGTTTTGAATGCATAGACTGATTGTTGCTTGTGATCACAGAAAAACAGAAGGGGTGAGTGATGTGACGGTGAAGGGAAGAATATAATTAGAAATTGGAACAAGGACTTAGTGAAAAAAAAGGAAGAAGAAAATTATGAGGGAGGCGCTGGCGTGGACTAAGACTTGTTCAATCAAAGCATGCAGAGAAGTAGAAGAACAAGAAGAATATAACAAACTTGAATTAATTTCTATTTTTATTTTAATTTATTATCGGAACCGACCAACTTTGTCCTCGTTAATCAGCAACCACCGCGTTTGTTGATTTCATTGTTTTTTATTGTCCGGACCAAGATTTTATTCAACTTGATTTTTAAACAGATTCTTTTGGACTGAAGCCTTATTGCTCTCCAATATTTTTAGATTTGAAAATCTTTTATTTCTAAATATTATATAATTCATTTTGTTCCTTTTACGACAAAATTTAAGAATCAAATTTAATTCTTTTTCATTTTAATAAGTGCTCTCACTGTAATTACTAGCCAACATTTTCTTATATAGACACGTTATTATCAAATAAATCTTTACGTGTAAAGAGTTTAATTAAACTTTTTTTTAAAAGAAAGTTTAAATAATAAATATTTATATTAAAAGTAGTTTATAAATAAATTATTTTATATTTGATTTTTTAATTTTAAAAGTGTTTATTTTAAAAAAGTTTGATATAAAAAATTTTTATTATAAAAAAGTATTTTTTTAACTTTTTTATAAATATTTAAATAGCTTTTTAGAAAGCTATAATTTAATTTTAAAATTACAATAAACATTAATACTATTATTTTTTATAAATTAAAAGTTTAAAAAATAATTTTTAAAATTTTTTAAATAGGCCCTTAGTACTCGTTCATTTTTTAGTTTGATGATTTTTATGGGTGTGATTGTGTTCATGCAAGTGTGACAATTAATTGTTAATAATGATATGCAAGTGAAGGTTTTAGATGGTCTAAAGAAGAGGGTTTGAATTTATGTTTTTTTTTTTATTTTGATTAATTATGCCTCAAATTAAAAAATAAAATTTGGCTTCTATTTTGTCTACGAGATGGATTATACATGAGACAATTTTATTTTGTCTCATAAATCGTAAAAAATAGAATCAGTGCAAGAAAGAAAAAGATAATACAGCTATATATCCTAGTTTAGTTACTTTGTGCAATGTAACTTATATTCAGTTTCTACTAAAATGTTGGTGAAATTTCACTATCATTTTAAATATTACATACACTAATTTCTAAAAACTCAACATAATCCTATCAAAAACAAATCAAGCTTTAACATAAATTTGACTTGACTAGACAACATCCTAAACTCTCAACACTCTAAGTGCTTACCTAACTTAGCAAGGGATACATCAAATACAAGATACAAAACCTAAATACAATCAAAAGAAACAAGAAATAAATCTTGAATTTTCTCTCCAAGTTTCTCTCTATATCTTTTCTCTCAATGACTTTTTCTTAATACCTCACTTATGTACCTTTTACCACTGAATATAAACAAAGAAAGATACAACATACAAATAGAATGCTCAATGATAAACCATAAAAAAGAGATGATGTTGCACAATTTTAACGCTATAAGATGAACAGGATTCAACACTCTCAGATGTAGCTCTTCATCTTGACAGAATATTTCTTTAATGTAGAAATAATGTCTAAAACGTTGAGTAAGAACATTAGAGAAGCTCTCAATGAAACTCCAACTCGGTTCTCTCCCCTTGAACAGAAATGAAGATGACTTTTCTTTTTGTATTGAGTTCTATGGCCAACTCTAGGGTTTGTAAAACAAAGTCAACTTCTTAAATTTTGAGTTAACTGATGACTGTCTTTCTTTTTCTTCAATCAAACCAGAAAATCAGGGATTTAAATTCTGAATTAAGCAACACAGTAAAGAGATGAACAACGACAACTTCATAGATCTTAGATTTCTCAATAGATGTGCCAAATCCAGGCTCTTAATCTTGTACTTTGCTTTCAAAAAATAATATTAGCCATTGACTCATAACAGAAAAAAGTAACTACTATTTTTTTATATTGCCCAAAATAATTGTGCGAGAGAAGGAGAAATCAGTAAATAATTGACTTGTATATTAATAAAAATAAATTACTTTTTCTCTTTTAATTATGTTTAATTTGTGCAAGTTGATTTTGATCAGACATTAGCTTTCAGGATTAGCTTTTTTCTTTCTTTCTCTTTGGTGTTTAGAAAAAAAATGAACCTTTTTTTTTTGTCTGTGCAATACCTGAAATAGC
The DNA here is from genome assembly GCF_000817695.3 of Arachis duranensis. Lineage (NCBI taxonomy): Eukaryota > Viridiplantae > Streptophyta > Magnoliopsida > Fabales > Fabaceae > Arachis > Arachis duranensis. The sequence continues at coordinate 18,444,453 of NC_029779.3, forward strand.
ATAGCATCTGAGGGAGGGTTGCTTTTCTTTTTCTTGAATAACAATGGACTGAGTTATGGACTCATCTCCATTTAGCAGCTTTGGTCCAAAAAATTATGATTCATATGGTAATACTTGGGCCTGTAATACTAAACAACTTCATCAAATTCCAATTGAACTTCTAATCCAACAATCAACATGTTTGTCATCATTAATTTTTGTTATTATTTACTAAACTTAATAGCCAAGTATTTTTAAATAAAAAACTCTTGCTACTCAATAATTTCTAATAATTTTTATCTGTATTCAATTAGTATAAATATTAAATTTTTTTTAATAAATAAATTTTATTAATTTATATATATAAATTTTAAAAGAATAGATCTTCTTATTTTTTTTAATTTTCTTGTAAACTAAAATTTTTTTATCGTATACTCTTTAACTGAAACTAAGAAAAAAATGTAAAAAAAAATATTGAATAGTAAAAAATTACACTTTAAAAAAATTAAAAAAATTCACGAAATATTTTTGTTTTAAAAAAAGCTAGTGGTTCAACAGAATTTTTTAAATAAATAAATATTTTATTTACCACAATACACAATTCGATGCATTTTTACCAAAATGCATCGTATTTATTAATACTATAAACGAAAAGACGTGGCTGTATTACGTTTGTACATGTAGTATGTAATGCCCTTATCTCATTTATAATATACACGAGATACATGTAGTATTATTTCGTTTGCACTGTAAACGAGATAAGTCTGAAGGTAACCTATATATATGTATTTCGTCCACAGTGGCGGTTTATAACTTGTCACACCCATTTCTTCAACTTTTCTCCCACTTTTATCCTTTTATAATCAAATTTTGGAATTACTTCGAGATTATGGCGTCTACCGATATTCACGATGCGGACATCAACCGACTGAACGCGACGTGGCACATTGTTGGGGCAATCAACTTTGAAGTTGGGTGTTGTTTTTTGTTTTATATTTATGTTAAAGCATAGATGTGTTGCCATACTTAGGGTATTTTTATAGAAATAACATGCAGTATATGTTAGGCAAATGAATATATTGTAAAGGAATGATTACAATAATAAAGTATGATGTTAGGCATAATTTGAAATAGATTTGTTAGTTAAATGTTTAATTAGCTTTGTTCTTCTTTAATCTAAGTTATTAAACATATGTTTATTACTTTAGTTATTAAATAGGATTGTTAAAAATGTTTAGTAAACTTAATTAACTAATTTACAAGATGTTTATGGTTCTATTTTACTAAATATTTAAGTAAATGGTTCTGCTTTTATTTTTTTATCACTTAAATTAAGTTTTTAAGTTGACGTTGTACTTGTTGTTAGTTATTTAAATAAATATTTTTATTTAATCTAACTTTTGAAGGAGATGAAAAATGCATATTGTTATTAATTATTTAACTAAATAATTTTATTTAAATTAAATTATATAGTCATTTATTAATTTAGTTATTAATTATTTAAGTAAATGTTTTTTATTTAAATGAATTTATAATATAAATATTTGTAGTTATTTGTTACAATAGTTTACTTATAATTCAAATTAATTTGTTATGTATATGTCTGTTGGTAGAAATTGTTATTTTGAAATTTTTATAGTTTTATAGGTTTACTGATTTCTAATTTATTTATTTTTATTGTTTACCTGAGGGAGGATGACTTTGACGACGCTTTGCCACTCAGAGATTTCATGTTCGACAACTCTCTTATCACAGTATTTGTGGAGCGCTGGCATCTAAAAATCCACACCTTCCATCTGCTGTGGGGTGAGTACACCATCACGTTGCAGGATATTGCGTACTACCTTGGACTACGCGCTAATAGAAGCATGTGGGTGGGTGCTTTCATGACTTCTATACATGGTGCGGGACCGAGTCTTGGGAGTTGGTTGGACAGCTACTCGGTGGCAGATCTCCTCCAGTCCAGCAGTAGGGAGCGCAGAGGAATGAGTCTTTCTCTCTGAAGTTGACAGGGCTTCGGGAGTGTGTCCGACAGATGCCCGATACTGACGATCCAGCCACCCTCTGACAATATAGGAGGTGCTACATACTACTGATGATCGGGGGTTACCTAATGACTAATAAGTCTAATAATCAAGTCTATATCCAGTTACTCCCATTACTAAATGACTTTCAGAAGTGTCGTTCTATGTCTTGGGAATATGCGATAGTAGCATGGACATACTATTCCCTAAATTTTAATTTGGCTTGAAAAGAAGAGTAGGTTGCAAAATATTGATATTGTTGATGAATTAATTTGTGCTGAGCTTCTTAATCCATCCAAGTTCCTAGTTTATACAATGTGGTTACAAAGTACATTATCTATAGTCTATGTGGTAGAATTAGACCAACTTCTTGTAAGAAGGATGTTAAGTGCTTGAAGTTTTACCCAAGGTTGCGAGAACCGGACCGGTCAATAAACCGGTGAAGTGATTGGTTCACTAGTTTATTGGTTCGATCGGGGTTCAACCGGGATTCAATCGGTTTAATTATTAAATATTAAATAAAATTATTAAAATTTAATATAAAATTTTAAATATTTAAATTTAATAATTTCTAAATCATGCTCAATAAAAATACTAATAGAGATAATTTATTCATAGTAATTAATACAAAGTTCCTCTATTATTTAGATGTAAATAGTACCAATAAAAATAAAAAATCCTCTAAACTACATTCTTAACAATTACCTCATTCTAGACATTTCCACCATATAACAAGAGTGACTTTATGCCAGTAAGAAAGAACACAACACAATACAACATATAAGGAGATTAACAAAAGAAAAAATATGCAGTTGAACCCAGGAATATGTCTGCAAATGCCATCATTGATTGAATCGGGTGAGGAATTTGCCATGGCTTAATAAGTGGATCCGAATCCAAAATCTAAAAATCCAAATTACAAATTACAAATTACATACAACAATTAAGAATGACAGCAATCCAAAATTCAAAAGATTATATCAATTCATACACTATTTAAAATCCAGAATTATATTCAGTAAAATTTAATATAACACAATAAAACTTATATGACAAAACTCAATATAACAAAATTCAAAATCCAAAGTTCCAAAATTGAACTTATATAAAATTCAGAATTACAGCATGATTAATTCATATAATTAACAAAATAAAAAAAATTGAAAAGCAAAACTCTGCATCAAGCCATCAATTCATATAATTAACAAAATAAAAATGTTAACCAGCAACATCCTTTTTGTAATTCCAGCGCAACCAAAAGAGCATAAATCAACAAAAGAATAATAGAGTGAAGTTTTAGGCTATGTATTTCGCAACATTGACACGGCAAGCAAGCTTATCAGTTTTCTTATCTGGGATTTCAACTGAAAACTCTTCTTTCAGCATCAAATAAGAGCTAGAATCAGTTGAAGAGTACAAGTATCTCAATTGTACAATGACACATTCATTCCCAACAAAGTACCATCAACAACTCATAATTAGAAGAATTAGAAAAAATCAGCAACCAACAACTCAGAAATCAGAATCAATATAACATACCAAGATTTTAAGTTTAACTAATTTCACTCAGCAACAAGCCAATAACTAGTAAATTAACTCATAATTAGAAAAAATAGCACAAAAATATCTCAGAAATTTACCAATAATCAACAAGAGTTAACCCAGAAATCAAAACAAAACAATAATTCAGCCCTATTAACAATGAACAACGAAGAAAATTAACTCAGAAAACAACTAAATAACCCAGAAAAACAATCGACAATCAACATAATTAAATCCACAAAAATAGCAATTAACCCCCAAAAATGAAACTGAAGAAGCAGTGGAGGGATGGACGCTTACCAACGGTAACAGTGACTGAGCTACGAGAAAGAGAGAGAGAACAGAGACGAAGTAGAAAAACGCCGATGAGAGTGAACATGCGTGAGCGACGACGATGAGAGAAGTCCACGACAGAGTTGAAGCGCGCCGGTGAGAACCATAAGCGAACCAAACTTAACAAAAACAAAAATTCTGCAACTCAAGGCCGACGACAACGATTGGCTTGACCTTCGAGAGGGTTGTCATTGTCGGCAGCGATAGTGGCGGGGGCTGGCACGCGTTCTGGAGCTTGAAGGTGGCTGCGATAGGGTTTCGTGTTTGGAGAGAGAAGAGAGAACTGAGATCTGAGAACTGACTGGTTTTTCGCAGGCCGATTTGTAACATCAACCGGATTGGCCAAATGACCAGTTTTTGGTTAACTCGGTCGAACCGGTCGGTCCGGTCCAATTTTTAGAACCATGGTTTTACCCTAAGAAATTTGTTAATCAGACATGACTTGATAAATATGGTTATCCTATATACAAACGTCGTAATATGGGTGTTACGATTAGATTAAATGGTGTTAATATTGACAATAGATTTGTTGTGCCATATAATCTGTTGTTGTTAATGAAGTATCAGACTCACATAAATCTAGAATTTTGCAACAAGTCAAATGCTCTCATGTACCTCTTTAAGTGTGTTAATAAAGGTCTATATCGAGTTACAATGACTATTGGTGATTGTAGTGAAACAGTTTGAAATCTTGTGTAGTTGATTAGATTAAGCAGTATTATGATTGTCATTATCTTTTTCCTTCTGAATCTATGTGGAGGATTTTTGTTTATGAAATCCATCATAGGTAACCATCAGTGCAGAGGTTAAACTTTCATTTATCAAATCAACATATTGTGTTTGATGATCGAGATATAGTTGCTCTATTTTTCTTTGAAACAAAGATCCAATAACAATGTTTACTGCTTGAATGATAGTTAATAAACACTATGCTAAAGGTCATAATTTAACATATGTTGAATTTCCAATCAAATTTGTTTATAGATTAGACTCTAGGGAATGGAGACCAAGATAAAAAGGGTTTTTCATTGGGAGACTGAGTTTTGGTCATCCCTCAACTAGTGAATTGTTTTATATGCGCATGTTTTTGAATGTCCAAAAGAGATGCACTAGTTTTTGGAGCATAAGAACTATGAATTTTGTTACATATGATACATTTTCAAAAGGCATGTTCAGCTATGGGTTTTTTTATATATGATAATGAGTTTGTTGAAGCTATTAAGAAAGTTGTTGAATTATCATCAGGGGTATAACTAAGGAAGCTTTTTGTTATATTGTTATTATCTGGTTTCATGGGAAGACCATCTTTGATTTAGGATTAGACTTGGATGCATTTATCTAATGATATTCTTTGTTGTAGAAGAAATGAGTTGGAATATCCAGGTGATCATTTTCTTATTCTAATGTATTTATACATGTTTATGCTTGATTGTATAAGCTTTTCTTTTTAATTTTTAATTTTAATTTTAATTTGACTTTAAGGAAAAAAACAGACTTAACAATGATAGAAGAATTAACTTATATTCTTAACAATATGCTATTCAAAGTTAATTGTTAATTATGATTATCGTTTGTAATTATAAGTATTGTATTGTACAATTATGTATTTATTTTAATGCATTTGTCATATATGAGAACAGTTTAAGTTGTATAACTCATAATTGGAGATAAAACTTTGAACTTAATGGTATTTTTTTATGATTTACTTTTTCTAAATTTGAATAAAGATTGTTTTGTTTTACTTAAAATATTTTTTTGTAATATAACTAAAATATTATAGAATATGATACTTATTAAAGATTTATAGTGTATTGTTTTGGAACATAATTAAAAGTTTAGACTTTAATAGGATATAGATCTATTCACTAAAGTTTGTAACTCCAATTTGTGTTATCTCTCTTTCAAAGAATTCTCTATTCCACTGAAGATTTCAGACTCATGCACCCTTCAATTTGTAGGTTTAGTTGGCTACTCGATTATGTAATACTTTTTTATGTGTTCATATTCGTTACGTATCTAGGTTATGGATAGTAACTTTATTGTTTGTGTTATGGTTTTGCTGTTTTTTATTTTCGTCACTAATTGTGAGAATATCTTTACAAAATGAATGATGATGTTGATCCGGTTGAGAAAATCACACCATAAAAAGTCTTAAAAACTTAAGGTTAAGATAAAAAAGTTGTGGTATGGTCCAGATACTACTTCGGGGGATATCAGATATGCTATTTCGGATGCAAATAGTTTTAATGGATGAAAATATGAGAGTCGTAAGACCATGTATGGGGCTGATGCCTGCCCAGTGCCGGAAAATCAAGGAAGTTGGTGACCTGATGACAGGGGAGCCGGCGACGGGAGAATTTATCTTGGAAGCAGAAGAACTACTAAAGCTACGCGAAACTATCACAAGAGTTTATATGCATGAAGAAAATGTTTATATTATGTCATATTTTTCGATTATCCCAAACCATGAGATACAAAATTTGACAAAGCATCATTTTAAGCTTCTTTTCTAATCCAGTAATTTCTTTTGGCATTGTTCATTTCGGTTTGAGTTTTTGTTCCATAAATGAAATTCTTGAAAAGATAATGGATGATGCTTTCTTGATAGGCAAATACAAATTCTTATCTATCAATAGGTCTTATAAGAATTTATAGATTTGAATGGGTTGGGAGTATTCTATGAGAGTTTGGAATGAGAAAGATCATAATTGAAGTTGATTTAACAGAAGTGTTCGAAGAACTTGTTAAAAGACAAGAGAACTCCTAATGTCATAAACCTTGTTGAAAAACATTTAGGATTTTAAATGCAGATCTTGGGAGATTAGTTCAACATGTTTTACGAGAAGAGAATATATGTGCAGACTAGTGGATTAAACACATACTAGAGAAACGATTTGAATTAACTTTCATTGACAAATATTATCCAAATCTCACATTTTTAAAGTCTTAGGATTTTTCTTTTATATTGAAAATAGGCTAAACGCTAAAAGAGAATAAAACTAAATGGGGATATGGATATTTAATACCTCTCTATTTTTTAATGTCTAAAGATGTTAAAAGGGAACACTTCAACCTCCATGCTTGTTATTACCTAGGCTTTTTTTTCATATTTATATTAGGTCCGTTAGCTGTTGGTGTACAAAAAAAAACATTTTTATATATCAATTAAGGAAAAAAATCAATGATGCTATATGTACAGACATTTTTATAATTAATTTCAACCAATTTAGTACAAATTCAGCGGAAAAAAATGTGTGCATACGTAATCGTTTTTCATTTTTTGCAATTTTGCAACACATAAATTTTTGTTGAAAAATATAAAAATTTATTGATATAGTACAAAAAAAATTTTCACATAACACAAACTTATCGATATAATAATATAGAAATTTTTGTACATAACACATAAATATTTGCGCATAGCGCATAAATTTTTGTTATGAATGTATTTTATTAGTTGAGTGAGTCAATCTTTTAGGCATGCGATTCTTTAAAAATTTATGTGCTGTACAACAAAATTTCTATGTTATACACTAAAATTTCTATGATGTACATCAAAATTCATGTACTATATATGTTTTGTTGGTTGAGTGTCAATGTTTTGAGCAAGTGCTCCTTCAAAAATTTTTGTACTCTATCACTATAAGATTTCTATTTATTTATGGGACTTTTTTTATGGAGGTTTTTTAAAATTCCCCTAATATATTTTGTTTGTGGCATAATATAAAACTCCCATTAATTACTACTAGTTAAAATTTAAAAATCTCAAATCTAATTGTCCAAACAAATATTTATATCCAAAATTATTATAATTAAACCTAAACAAATTTTAGGCCATGGATTCCTTACTCCCACTTTTATGTGGGAGTACCATTAACCTATCTAAAATTATTTACAAATTGAACCCCGTTTTTTTATTTTTTAAAAAAACTAATAATTAAAATTTTGCCTCTCTAGTTTTGCTTTTCACACTTTTTCCCTTTTCTTGTAACTATAGTTTCAGAGATGAGAGATATCTCTGCTAGAATTTTTTCAATAATGCTCATGTTCTTCTCCCATCTCTGCAGCTACCACTGTCGCTATTGCTTTCTTCACTCAGCACTGCCACCACCACTTCTACTGCCGCCACACCACACTTTCCGGTCCTCTGCGTTGTTGCGTTTTGTCTCTGCTCCTGTGAACTACTCAGGTTTCATTTTACTTTATTTGTTTTAATGCTTTTTCTATGGCAATTCTTGTGAATTTGGAGGTTTTTCTGTTGTCTTCGCACCACAGTTCTTATTTTATTTTATCCCTCTGCCCTGCTTTTTTGCTTTTTCAAAAAGAAATTGCGATAAGTCATTGAAGCAATTTTAATTATGTGAGACATGAGTCCGAGAGATACATCATGCAGAATTGGTCTTTCTTTATCAATTAGAAGTTAAATCTTGTTGTCTATATGATTGTTAGACTTGATTGATTAATTTTTATTTTGTAATGTGTTTGCATAAAGAATTAATTGATGGAACATGTCCATGAGAATTGAAAATCTTATTCCCTTCTAGCAAAGAACTATCTTAATTAATTTTGGATTTTTTTCATAGCATCTACTTTTAGTTATATACTATCAAATGTACTTCCTGTCATCCTAATGTAGCAGAGTTGTATTCAGTATTCAGTTTTAGTAAGGAAGAAAACAGGCTTCATCAGTTGTGAGCAAGGAGAATAGGCACTGTTTATCCTCTGCATTCCTAATTCACTGTTTGTTATTTAAGTGAATTTGAAAGTTCTTGCTCTAGCAGGATCCAACAATAATCTTTATAAAGTTATTTGGCAGAGTATGCTTTTTGAGAAGTGTGCAAATGTGTAATTTTGATTGGCAATAAATTTATTTATGAGTTTAATAGTTTTACTTGAATGTTGTTTTGATTTCAAAAGAATTGTATAGTAAACCAGTTTTCAATTAAAAGTTTCCTGTCCTTATATGTCGGTGATCATATATTGCATTTGTGAGAATCATGATAGTTTGCACTACCTTTGGCTATAGCTTTTCACATAGAATACGTACCACAACCAAAAAAAAGCTGTAAATTTGATGACATGTAACATGGTTAGATTAGATGTATCCATATATCTAGAATGTGCACAACAATAATCCATATTTGTGTTCGTCGGTCATCAATCTTAAATTTTATTCATAAAATACAGTGTAGAGTGAAATAGATACCTGAATGATTCCCTTGCTATGGGTGAGACCATGCATTGATTTATGCCTCTCTCACCACTTTCTAAGTCTTCCCTTCTCTTAATATCTTCCTCATCTTGGTAGAATTGATAATCTTGATACTTAAGAAGCACTAGGAGTCACAATATTAAATCTATTAGCATAAAGTTGTCACGTATATAGTTTAAATTTCTGAACATTAACTTTTTGGTTTAATTATAGTCATGCTAATTGTGAAGTGCAACGGTTTACAAAGTTTCTGATAAAAAACTTACCAAAATTTCCTTAATTCTCCTTTTGTTCTTCAATCATCTAGCATTTTCATTTTTTGTGCAATATTTGAAATTTTCTACACACCTCAGTGTTCTTATCTTTCTCCCAATCATTGCTGCAGAGAAAGACATCAAAACTACTGCTTTTGATAATTCTCAATGACACAGTGGATCCTTTTATGGTGTTGATAACTCTAGTTATAATAGAACTTACTATCAGGTAGTGACTTTAATTAACTATGTTGTTTGACATTTTATATTTTGTTCAAAGTAGATTCTTGACTTACTTGAAAATTGCTACTCTTTTTATTCTTTAGGAGTCAATATATGCTCAAGCACCGCATGGAATTTCTGGTGTTCAATATTTTGAAAACTATCAATAGCAATTTGATCCTAGATATGGAAGAGGATATGGTGTTCTTACACCACACCAGCAATCTCAACAGCCTAATTTTATTTGTCCCACCACAGACTGCTCAGGTTCCCCAACCTCCCCAAATATTTTAACATATAACAACTTAAACCATTAAGAAACTAACAGTAGCAGCTTTTTGTGTCTTTGTTTGGAATTGGTGTTCAATTACCCCATGTTTTTGTCATTGTAAACAATCACCTCTAGATTGTTTTGAAAAACAGAATTATGAGCTTGTGTTTTATATATTGTTTAAGTGACATTTTTCTTCTGTTTATATATGCTGAACAGATTGTGAGGGAGACCAAATGTTATTGAATGCATTTTTGACTTCTTTGGTACCACTATCTTTTGTCAAATTTGGTTTGAAGCATTAGAAGATTTCATAGAGTGATCATTGCCTCGGCATTTACAGGTAACCTCTGATTTATTCCATCATTATTTTCTTTTTGTGCTTAATTTGTGACATGCTGTGATTTTTAGGATTTTCTGGTTTTGAAGTATAGAAGCAAAAAAGGTGATTCACTGGTGTAATAAGGATAGTCTCACAATCTGAATTATATAACAAATTTTATTTATCCATTAGTGCTTTCTCATTTTGAATCCATTTATCTGGTAAATGAACTAAATATTACTTCACCGCATTAGCATTCATCTTATCCCCTTTGTTTGTTATTTTGTTTGCAGGAAAGAAGTTTTGTATCTTTAAGATGAAAGCAAGAGTTATTATTGAACCAACAATAGATAATTATATTCTAAATATAAAGCTCTAGAGTATTTCAAGTAAAACGGTCTAGAAAAATAAGTTTATTCATAATTGCTTTATGAATTTGAAGCTGACTGGCACAAAATGACTTTTACTATGTTGGTTGCCTAAAATTGAAAGTGGTCGAAATGCTCTAGGCATTGAAGTAGCAGGGAAGGGTGCAATTAGTTTTGAAAAATTGGAGTAATATCTTGGTGTAATAATTGTGTGACTTTATTTTATGATTGATATTGTACTTTGTAATTTTATATGATTATTTGTATTAAGTTATATTGTATTATATAACTTAAGATAGATCAATTATATCTTATAAATTTAGGATATGTTTGAGCTTTTTATTGCTCATTCTTTGGATTAAGTTATATTGTATCTATTATACCAGCAATAATTGATTACAATAATATATAGGTCACTAATAATTTATATTATTTTTTTCATATAACTGACTAATTAAAGGAAATTAGTAATATAAAATTGACAAATTAAAGGAAATTAGTAATATAAAATTGTAACATGTAGAGGAAGGATAAATTAGTGTATAAACTAATGAAAAATAATTCAGTAATATGACTTTCAGATATACAAAACGTGATATAGAGAAAATAGTAAGTTTTGAGGGTTGGGAAGTTCATACGGCAATAGGTATTTTTAAGTGTATAAATAGGTTGTATTACATGATATGTTGATTTAATTACACTAACACATTTGTTAATGCTTAGTAAAATAAATTACAGCTGCATGAGAAGAGAAATTTGAATAAGATACAAGCATAGTAGCTTATGATACATTAATAACATCTTTGGTGAGATTGGGAACAATTATTCATATCTTCTTTTTAGATTTAATAAAATAGATATTTTTTTATTATGCATTTTTTATTTCTCTCATTAAGTCATTATGAATCAATTTTTCGTTATCATAGAAAGAACTTACTCATTTGGTTCAGAGGAGGTGGTTGTTCCCTTGGCAAAAGAGCATAAGGAAAAAAAAATTGCAGCAAACTGAACTGTTGTAAACCACTACACTATTTAAAATTGTAAACTACTAAACCATTTACTTGCACAATTTCATACTACTAAACTATTATAATTAGCGGTTACTTTCTGTAGGAATCTTCTATGATACAAAATATGGGAGAATGGATGATGCATATAAGGCGTTTGATGAAAATTGTCAACGAAGAACTTGCGGCTTATACCACTATGATTACTTCGTATGCTTATAGTGCAGAAAATTGTCAACGAAGAACTTGCGGCTTATACTACTATGATTACTTCGTATGCTTATAGTGCAGATTCTTACCCCTATCTGACGTTGGTATATTCATGCTCTTATTTTGGAAACAGTTAAATTGCTTCCACCGAGATTATTAACAATTTAATTCATTATCTGGAAGCTATTTGATTTCCAATAAAGGAACATCCTTCAACAATTTCAGTTGTGTGCAGAAATGAAGCAGCATGATTCCGTTGAAGTTCACAACAATTTAGCAATGGATAATTCAGTGAATATACTAAAGAAAACCATGGTCATGAATGAATCAAATGTGTTAGGAATTTATGATACCCACTGAAAGTTCTAGATCATGAAGAATGAGAAGAATACATGCTTAGTTCCTGAATCACCTCTACCATGTTTGGCCTTTGCTCAGAAAGCTCATGAATGCACATCACTGCAATCTTTGAAAGAATTGCTGCTTCTAGTTTCGAATATTTTTCCTTTAGATTTGTGTCCACAAAATCATCAAATCTCAAAAACTCAACTGCCATTCTGATTGAACCCCCTACTGTTGTCTTCCCAGACAGGACTTAAAGAACAATGACACCGAATGCATAAACGTCGCTCTTCTCGGTGATGCGTCCAGTGGTAATGTATTCAGGAGCTAGGTATCCCATGGCAGCACCAACTTTCGGTGCCGAGTAAACAATGTCGTCTGCTAGAAGCTTGGGGAACCCAGCATCCATGATCAATGGGTTAAACTGATTGTCAAGAAGAACTTTTTCAACTAAAATATTTTGGTGAACCATTGTAGGTTTGCTTGCTTTATTGCTGTGCAGATATCCAAGACCTGGTTAAAAAGGATTAGCAAATACTCAATATCAACCAGATAGATACTTATGTTCATTCTGCATAATGATTATAGCTTAATCTTTACTATAGGTTCATAATAGTCATCTTAATTCATGTAACCGATGCTAAATACTAAATAGTTGAAAAATACCTTGTTGTAAGAAAGAGGCAAATTTTCTGATCTACAATGAGTTTCTTAGAAAATATTGGGTGTCGAAAAAGAACTACCCTTTTGCATTGCCCTTGATGATGGAAACCCTATTAGAAGACTCAAGCACATTTTCACTTCCATCTTCCATATCAAGATAACAAAATCATAGACATTCACCGGTTACAAAATCATAGACAAGGTAACATTCACCTCTACTACTTGAGTAACAAAAACCTCTCATCTTTATAATGTTTTCATGTCTCAGTGAGGTTAGCAGGCTCAATCCCTTCAAGAATTCAATTTCCTCAGGTATGCAGCATGTCACATTAATACTTCTGATGACCACAGAAGAGCCATCTCTGAGAACTCGTTTGTAGACGGCAGAGAATTTGCTCTAACCCAATAAAAATAGAAGCAAGTGAGAAAGTATCCGTATGAAGATGAACAAGCTTATGCAAACACATTACAAAATAAAAATTAATCAATCAAGTCTAACAATCATATAGACAACAAGATTTAACTTCTAATTGATAAAGAAAGACCAATTCTGCATGATGTATATCTCGGACTCATGTCTCACATAATTAAAATTGCTTCAGTGACTTATCGCAATTTCTTTTTGAAAAAGCAAAAAAGCAAGGCAGAGGGATAAAATAAAATAAGAACTGTGGTGCGAAGACACCAGAAAAACCTCCAAATTCACAAGAATTGCCATAGAAAAAGCATTAAAACAAATAAAGTAAAATGAAACCTGAGTAGTTCGCAGGAGCAGAGACAAAACGCAACAACGCAGAGGACCGAAAAGTGTGGTGTGGCGGCAATAGAAGTGGTGGTGGCAGTGCTGAGTGAAGACAGCAATAGCGACAGTGGTAGTTGCAGAGATGGGAGAAGAACATGAGCATTATTGAAAAAACCCTAGCAGAGATATCTCTCATCTCTAAAACTATAGTTACAAGAAAAGAAAAAAAGTGTGAAAAGCAAAACTAGAGAGGCAAAATTTTAATTATTAATTTTTTTAAAAAATAAGAAAACGATGTTCAATTTGTAAATAATTTTAGATAGGTTAATGGTAATGTGGGTGTAAGGAATCCATTTCTAAACAAAAATTTGTCCAAACAAATTTAAAATTGAAAAATAAAAGTGAGATTTGAAAGCCTAGATCTATCACATTCATCTCTTTCGCCATTGTCACCATCAAGCTCGCCACTGTCGCCATTCATGTCCTCATCGTTGCCGCCATCAAACTTCTATGTCAATGTGTTGTTTCCTTCCTCTACACATCATAGCTTTTGAGATCAGAGAGACTGAGTTCGTAGCCACCGCAGGTGCCTCCATCAAGCTTATTCCATAGCTTTTGAGATTAGAGAGACTGAGTTCGTAGCCACCGCAGGTGCCTCCATCAAGCTTATCCGTTGACACGTTTGATTTTCTCCTCATTCATCTAAGTTCAATTTTCTGTTTATTCATTTTTCTTTTTAATTGTTATTTATTTAACTCAGTTTGGATATTCTTTTGTTTTTCACTTTTTCTCTACATTTTTCATGCATATATAGCGGGGTTGGAATTTGTTATGAAGAAAGGTCGCATCGGTGGTAGTGGGACGACAGTGGCAACGATGGAGCAAAGAATGGTTCTTCAGAAAGCGCAACAGGTGAAGAAGAGTAGACATGGACCGAGGTCGCGAAGCTCAGAATATCACGGCGTCACTTTCTATCGAAGGATCGGATGATGCGAATCGCATATTTGGTTAGCAATCAATAATTCGGTTATAACTTTCTTGTTGAGTTTTATTTCTCCATTTTGATAATTTTATAATTGATGCTATTTTTATTTTATTTTATTCTTTCTTTTTCCCCTGATTCAACAACTCCATGCTCTGATTCATGATAATTAATTAATGATGCTCTTAATTCAACAACAGCATGATGGATTATTCCCCTTTCTTGGAAATTGATACTTTTTCCGATGACAATTTGAGAAAATGCACTTCTCACCTTCCTTCTAACCTTAGTAATGGCTCTTACATGTTAGTTCTCTCTCTCTCTCTCTCTCTCTCTTGTTGGAACTTCCATTTTGAGATTGTTGTTATTTGTGTTGTGGATCAGAGGTATGCATATTTGATTCTATCATCTGTTTGAAAAGTGTGTGTTGAGAATTCAAATTATATGAAATCATTCAAAATTCTTTCTTAGATTTCACTGCTCACTATTTTCATTCATGCCAGAGAAAGTCAAAATTCATCTGGTTGATTTATATAGATTGTTGCAAGGTAATAGCTTACAATAGATTTTGGCAGGACATAGAGAAAGTATGGTCCAATTGATATTGAAGATAAACCTCTTGGGGTGATTCAATCACCGCCTGTCTCACCCTCATTGGCAACAGAGTCGCACAGATTAGAGACCATTGGAGCAAAGCAAAGGCTGTTGATAAGCACAACAATGACCCTCAGGTTAGTAAGTGGAACCATTTTCATTTATTTTATTTTTCCAACTCTTGTTTTCCCTATTTTATTGTATAAATTGATTAAAACATCTTTGCTCATGTCTGGGTTAATGCACTATCTATTGTCTAACTATCTTTGTTGCAGTTTCTGAGGATGATGGTGATTCATAGTGCAGTTTGCTTTATGTTCAGTAGCAGGTTGCTTTAAGACACTGAAGCTTTTGTTGCAATTGTTTGAACAGAGCGTGCTAATTAGTTTGCACTAGTCACATGTCCGATTAGGATACTCTTTTAATTAGTTAGTGCGCAGCATTGCACTAGGGAATGAATCATCTTTAATTTTATTTCATTAGTAGGCATTCTGAACTTTCCTACTTTGTTCCATTTTACGTTGTCTTCCTGACAAGTAAATAAGTTTAATTGACTGAGTTTTGTAACATGTTCATCCCTGTGAGTGTGTTTAGTCTAATCCTTAAGGCACTAATTTGTTGGTCCAATGCTAATTAGATTTATTAATTTTGCAGATTGATATTCCCGCTTCAGCCATTTGTTTCTAGTCACTTATAGAAGCTTCTTCGGGCTTGCCTAAGCATGAATGGGAGGTTGGTTGGTCTTTATCTTTTTCCTACACTTAAATAAGCAATTAATGTTCAAATATATAAGGAGTTGTCTGTTACTGCACGTCTTGTAGTCCCATCAAACCAAGTGGGCTGTTTGATAGGGAAAGGAGGAGCGATGATATCAGAAATGCAGAAGGCAACAGGGACTAGCATAAGAATAATTGGTGGCAACCAAGTTCCAAAGTGTGTATCAGATAACGATGTTGTTCAGGTGTGGAGATGATTCTTTATTTCGCATTGCTCAATCAAGAGTTGCTAAAGAATGGTTCTTATTTCTTTACTACATTATTCTGTGTAACTTATAATGCAAAGAAATCAACTCCTCCCTAGGCCTGAACAGTTTTCTTTTTCTCATCACTCTTTCTGTTATTTTGTGTATTTAAATGGTGCCAGTTATACCTTGACTTAACTTCAAAAAGAAAATGTAAGCCACACATCTTCTGTTTCATGTTTCATTTAATCTTTGAATTCCCAAAAGAGATAAAGGTGACTTGATTGATACCCCATGGTGATTAGAACAACTCCAGTGTCATTCAGTTTCACTTATATGGCTTAGCATATTTGGAGTTGACAAGAGAAACATCGTATTTCCTAGAGTATTTCTATTTACATAAAAAATTTATAATATATTTTTGCAGTGAATTCATCAGGACAAATCTTGCAATGATGTTTATGGATTTGTTAATTACTATATTTGTGTTTCGTTGCCAGATATGAAGAGAGTTTTCAAATGTTAAGGATGCATTATATAATGTAACTAATAGACTGCGGGATAATCTTTTTGTTAATTACATAATGTTTATGGATCAGTATACTCACTCTTGTTTTTAGTGGCATACACCACCCTTAAAATATGATCGGTTCATGTACTTGTATGAGATTGCTAATTTATGTTGATGAGCTCATATTGTCATATTGTTGGTTTATGTGAGTTATATCTTTGCCTTTGCATATTGCTGTTGCAGAAGCAGATATGCATATTTCACATTCTTAATGGTAAACTAACTTTTGCCCTCTTCTTTTTCTTTGATTTGAGTTGTTTCATTTGCGATTCTTGGATTAATATGCATATACTCTGTTTTATATATTATTTTTCTTTTTAATTTAGATATTCAATTATAATTGTGTGCTATGATTTAACAATTTCTAATCTTCTGTGAAAGCAAATTGGGGGCAAAAAGGGTCATTTGGGGGCTTAATATTTGTTTGATGCTAGAAATTCGAGTTGAACTATAGTTGTTCTGGTGATTTGAGGTTTTTAAGGAGAAGTTCAAATTTTATCAATGGTCTTTGAAAATTCAGAATATTCGATATTAAGATTGTTAGTTATGTTATAATTGTAGTTTTTTTTAATAAATTTTGCAATGTTTTCGACATGAAGGAAAAGACGAAAACTACTACTCTTGAGCGCATCTTAGTGTATTGTACATCTCAAGTTTGTTTCTATCTTAGAGTAAGCCACAACTGTGATTTTGATTTTAATTTTGAGTTGCACAATGAAATTGCGGGCAGAAGTAGAACATCATGTTGGTCTTAGAATTTACATAATAACTTTGATAGCTTGTTAGTAATAGGTGACATGAATTTATTATTTTTCATGTTGAAGTATGTTTGTGGTTGTGATTAAACATCTTGTTGCTAGCAAAGGGAGGTAATGAGTTGCATTGTATAAACTAAGTGCTTATCTTTTCTCTTAATATTCTTTCCGTCCTTTCATAGTCATCGGTTGGTACTTGGTGGTTGATTATAAAAATTTATTTGGTTAATCTTTCTGTCCTTTCATAGTTATAGTTATGTTGGTACTTGTATGAGTTCATTAATTGGCTTTGTTGGAGAATCGCCACCAAGTGATATAATTAATAAATATTTAAAATTGAAATTGTGCACTCTGTTGCTTGTTTGTCTTGTGTATTTGATTCGTGTGTTTGTAGTATATTTCCTTTTAGTTAGAATAATAACATATAATAATAATTATAAACTAAGGTTTTGAGGTTAGTGCCTAGGAAAGCATAGACAGCTCCAAGTTCTAAGTAATTTAATTTATTATTAGTTTTATATTATTTCTTATTATTATCAGCTATAGTATATTTCAATCTTTAAGACTGATACACCAATTTAATACATAATTGTGCAGAAATGAGTTTCAAGGTTCGCATTCTCTACTTCAGTTCATGAATATAAAATATCGGGTAAAGTACTAAATTGGTACCTTAGGTTTGGGCGTAATTTTGTTTTGGTCCTTAAGGTTTAAAGTGTTCTATTTGAATCCAAAAAAGTTTTATTTAGCATCAATTTAGTCCCATAGTGAGGTCAAAATTAAATAATTAACAAAATGTCCTACATAACAACAGTTCAAGAACAAAATCGATAATCTGGAGAACAAGTACAAGTTCCAGAAGTACAAAATCAACCATTGATGCATCAATACATTAGATTATCAATTTTGTTCTTGTACTGTTGTTATGTAGGACATTTTATTAATTATTTAATTTTGACCTCACTGTGGGAATAAATTGATGCTAAATGAAACTTTTTTGGATTCAAATAGAACACTTTAAACCTTAAGGACCAAAACAGAATTACGCCCAAACCTAGGGGACCAATTTAGTACTTTACCCTAAAATATCCTCTAAAGGTCTTCTTGGATTGCATCCATATTTTTATTTTGAGGCTTTTATGTAATTAGATGATATTGAAATATTGAAGTTGTTGCTTTATTTTACTTTTTAAAGAAAAATAGTTATAGTTATGTAGAACAATATCATATGCAAATATATTTGGAACTATTGACATTGAGAATTTTTTTGTATATAGAGTTATGTCTTATATTGAGTAATTGTGTTATAAAAGATTTAGTTTTTAAATTTTGATATTAAAAAAATAAATTTCTAATTTGAGAATATATAAATGAGATGAGATTAATAAATGATTTGAAATTAAAAATAAATAAATAATTACAGAATTTGTGGAGGTTTAAAAATCTCACAAAATAGTTAATTTTTGTTAAATTAAAAAATCAATTTGTGGAGGTTTTAAACTGTCACAAAAGTGATTTAAAAGTTAAAACTCCCACAAAAGTGTAATATAAAACCTCCATTAAACACATACAAAACCCCCATAAAAGACCTCATGGCACCTCAAATTTGGGAGTTTTAAAAACCTCCACAAACCATTTGGTGGGGTTATAAACCTCCACAAATAGAAAAAAAACCTCCACAAATAAACAAAAATCTTGTAGTGAGTTAACATATATAGGAGAAGTGGAAGATAAAGACAATAAGGATAATGATGATAATAAAGGAAGATGAGGAGAAAGAAAAAAAAGGAGAAAAAATTAAACAACAATAGTAACAAGGTAGCGATGATGACGACGACAGCGGTGGTGGTAGGGACAACGACAACAAAGGAGAAGAAGAAGAAGACGATGATGATAACGATAACGAAAGAGGAAGAAGAAGAAGAAGCGCTTGCGAAAGTACGAAGAGAAAGAAGTGCACAATGACTTAGCTGAAAACTTGATTTGAAAAATGTTTGG
>NC_029779.3:18463966-18464537 GCF_000817695.3 Arachis duranensis
AAAAATATATATTTATACATAAGTACATAATAATTAATTTGATGATTATTTTTTATATATATACATAATATTTTTTATAAATATTTAAAACGATGAGTTTTTTTTTTAAAACTATGAGATTTAGTAGGACTAATATTTATTTACATAGTTATCAAAATTAGACTAGGCCAACTAGTTCGATAAAAAAATCGATGAATGGGACACTCAACCTAAATTTCAAGACCTTTTTAGTTTGAGAACCGATAGAACTAGTCAAATTTCGCAAAAATAGTAGAAATTGGTGAAAACTGGTCTAATCGAACTACTCAGGTAAAAATTTTAAAATTGATAAAAATATGGTTTAAACTTAAGTCCTCTTTATTATTTAATACTCCATTTGTTGTCACTAGACTATGTTCTTTTTTATTTTATATGCTGATTATTAATTATATAATAAAAATGTATAATAATTTTGTTAGATATTATTTTAATTTTATACTCACTAATATTTAAATTAATTATATTTTTTATTATTCATAATTATTAATATAAATATTATTAAATATCCATAAATAAAAATATCAAATATTTT
>NC_029779.3:18464589-18476140 GCF_000817695.3 Arachis duranensis
AGCGTAATTTTTTTTATTTTTTCGGGTCAGAAAATAGTAATAAACTATTAAACTCCGACTATAATGTTCATACACGTGTAGCAGTTAAGCCCAATGAGTAAATCAGTAATAATATATACAATAAATCAGTTAAGTTGGAGTGAGGATACAGGCCCAGGAAAAATCTGTAATTAGAACTACAATAAAATACAAAAAGAACTTGAAACAGGCCCATCATCAACGAAGAAAAAAGATATAGAAGCTATTCCCACTGAAGCATAAGCTTTTTCTGCTTGTTGGATGAAAGCGATTCTGTTTTTTAATATGGTTGGTTCTATATGTATAGAAGTCGGTATCAAGATTCACGGTGGATGTTACAATACTCCCTTGATGTTTGGAGTTTTAAAACTCCATATAATTTTAATAAAAAAATACTATTAAAATTTAAAATTTAATTTACTTTGCGTTGATTTCGATTAATATTTAATACATACTGATGAAATCAATAAACAATTAATACTTTTTTTTTTAAAAAACTACAAACATATTAATTAGCGCAATTTACTTATTTAAATTGTTCCAACCTCAATATTACGCAAATATATTATTTCAGAAACTGATACGTAAATACATTGAAACACATTTCTATATAAACCGCTACTGGCAGTAGCGGTATACAAGAGAACAGAAACCGCTAGTACCAGCCTCGGATTATATGTATTTACGGTTGTTCATAAACCGCTGCTGGCAGCAGCGGTTTATGTTGGTTGGTTTGCGTGCGTAAACCGCTGGTGCCCATAGTGGTTTACGTTTATTGTGTTTCATTGGGCTCCCTATATAAACCATGGAGGGGCCAAATGTGAAGATGTAGAGTGTTATTCACAAATGGATGGGGAGGATAGTTTTGTGGCTCTGGTCCACTGCTCTGGAAAAATTCAAAAGAGCAAAAGGCATGGTGTGAAATTCACAGATAGAGAACCGGTTAGTATTTGTACAAAAAATTTAACCCAAATAGAATTTAATGTTAATTCTTTTCTCTTTCTTTAATAATTAAATGATGATTCTTCTCTTTCTTCTTAATTAAGGAGTACTAAAACTCCAAATACGTTAACTTTTGTTTAACTCTCTAAGAAGAGTTTTAATACTCCAAACCTTCCAAGAGTATTAAATCAGGCGCCAAGATTCACATTCCTTTTCTTACTTAAATAAAAAGCTAAGTGAAGTACACTTTGATTTCCATTATTAGATGACGGCAATAACTTATATTGTGATGATTTAACTGAGTTTCTTCAAACTTAAACCCTTCTGATTGCTTATTATTATTTCATGACTCGGCTACTTTGCCTTTAGTGTAAATACATGGAACAATTCCGCAATTATACTCCATATGATGTCCAAAAAAGTGAAGGATTGGATCAAAATGTGAGTTAGGTGATTAAGATATGTGAAAAGATTTCGGCTTTGCACTTTTGTTGTCCATATGTGATAGGTAGACCAGCCATACTAGCTAGCTAGCCACACATATATATAATACTTCAGTGTTAATTAATTATGCTCATTTCCAACCTATAATTGATTTTTTAATTATGCCTTATTCATATTCATATGTAAATACTTTTTGTTTTCTAGAAGATCTCTCTTGTGTGAACATTCTCTACTTGATTGAGCTTTATGAAATAATTAAATTCTGATTAGCTTAATAATTTTTCTTACTGACTGTAATCTGTCCTCTTTCTATCTTCAAAGAACTTGCTTAAATATTTTTTACAAGGAAAAGTATAAGGAACCAAAAGCTTATCAGCCAAAAACTAAACAAAACTACATTAATTTATATTAATAATTAATTAATTTTAATTTTTTTAAATTCAAAATTTAAAAAATTTTAAATTGATTAAGTAAACCTAATTAAAACCTATAAAAACCTTCCTCTTTTTTCTCACATTAACTTATCTACTTCCAACAATCACAAATTCGAAAAATATATAAAAGAACATCCATTTAATATAAAAAAGAAACATTCTGATACTTAGTAAAAGAAACATCCATATATATTAAATCGTAGAGATTTTGAATTCATCCAAAAGTATTTGGCTGAGTTTTGGCTGATATGCTTTTGGTTCCCTAGCTTTACTCTTTTTACAATCATACGTGTATACTAAAATTAATTATTAAAATAAATTAAATTATATATAAATACATAATGATAGATTTCTAATATGTAAATAGTATTTTTCGTATTTTTATATTCAGTCTAAGCACATATTAAGACCTCATCTAAAAAAATGTTTTTGTTCATCATCACGCGCCTACTATATATCGCTTTTTATTGGTAACTAGTAAGAGAATCCAAATCAAATGAGACACTCTACAAATAGTTTGGCCTCTTATTGATCTATAATAAATGCTTTTTGAATTTTGATTGCAGCTATATATAATATAGAAAAATATAGGGTATCAATATACTATCTGTCAATAAAGATTTGTAACCGCGCCAAAGAGAGCTACGATGTGAAATTCAAAAAGGTGTCATCCAACTATCTTCCGCAGCAACTCCTAACTGCATCGTCGTCACTCACCCCTACATTCTCCCTCACCCGGACATCAGTCGGCGTTGCCTCTACCATTCACGACGTGTCGAGCATGCTCTTCACAAAGTGACTGCCCGCATTACGCCTTCGCGATCGCCGCGTCGCATCCCTTCTGCCATTGTCGTCTTCGTTCACCACCGTCGTCTTCATCGCCACGCGGAACCCCCTCCCCCTGGAGTTGCTGCGTCTTGCCGTTAGTAGCATTGCTCGGAATGCGTGCAGTGGTTCGCGTCTGCGCTGCCGCCATGGCCTCCACCCCGACGATCCTCTGGGCAGTGTCGGTGCCCTCCGCAACCAATCCTCGTCGCCGCAACATGCGCTTTGTATGTGCAATTTTCTCCTCCGCAGGACCACTGCGGCACCTTCCCTCTCGCGACCTGCATCGCCACTGTCCACCGCAGAGCTCTCCCTCTATGTCGTTTCCACCTTCTTAATCCGATCAAAGACACCTCTACTAGAAGACACATGTATAAAGAGACACACACAGGAAACACATTTACAAAGACACTTCTATTAGACACAGTTATAAAAGACACACTTCCATTAGACACAGCCAAAAACAAGAGTTGACAGGAGTTGGTAAAATCTTTATTAGTTACATAACGAGATTAATATAATATATTTTTTTGTTCGGTTCCGCTACGTTACCAACAGCATATCTGCCAACTTCTGCCAACTCTTATTTATAATTGTGTTTTATAGAAGTGTGTTCGTGGATGTGTCTAATAAAATACCTTTTTTATAACTGTGTTTAATAGAAGTGTCTTTATAAATATATTTTTTGGATGTGTCTCTTTATATATGTATTTAAAATATATTAATTATTAGACACATCTACGAACACACTTCCATGAAACACAAATATAAATAAGAGTTGGCAGAAGTTGGCAGATAATATGTTGGTACCCTATACTTTTCCTTTTTTGTTAGGACCAGATATATATAATTTATCTAAATTAGATTGGAAATAAATTATCTCAATTTTTTTAATTATTTTTATCAGATTTGATCTCTCACTATTTAATATAATTTTTTCCTCTCATATTTTCTCTTCATGTCAAGGAGTATATAATGAAAAATCACACTTAATAAAATAATTTAAAAAATTAAGACGATCTTCCTCTTATCAAACCATTTTGGTCAGTTTCACAAAAATATAATTTGTCTGTCCTACTTTAATTAGACCAATATAATTACCAAAGTTTATGCTACTTAATTAATTTCTTAGTCATGAAATTGATGAAATTCCGTTTCTATTAATTAGGTTAATTAATTAATGTTTATGGATAGCAACAAATTGGCATGCTCTTGTCTTTACTAATCTGGCAATGTTTTTCTTTGTCACTATTTAATAGGCGGCATAAATAAATGGTATTATATTTGGGAAGATAGATGTGGAAATGTCTTGAGAGGGTGTTTGCATACTATGTAGTATGTATGTGCAAAAGGAGTGGATAACTAGATATGTCAACATTAGTCAAGAATTAAATTTTTTGTATTAATTTTTAGATTACTGGAAAATTGAATAAAGACAAATAATGATCCATCATGCTCGTTCTTATGGAGATGCATTGAATAACAGGAATCTTGGTAGTGATGGTGGGGAAGAGTAGTGATGTTACATATTTATTATTCGCTGCTCGTTTAAGTTAGGAGTTGCCTTTGGTCTCGTCGCCGCAAAACATGTGTTTTTATAATATTTATGACTCTGTTTGTGAACGGTTCATCACGGTTGTTAATTTTTATCCCCTAAACGACAATTCAGGGTGGTACTTAGTTATCCTTGCGCAAATTACATATAATGAAGGAACACCAACTTGCACTTCTCTTGTCCAATTCATGCATCTTTACTGTAAAACTTGGATGGCGAACCAAATTAAAAACTAGATAGCAGTATAGACTATATAGTATTGTGTTTTAGTATATTTTGATTAGGACATTAGAGGATACTAATGTCAAATTTGCCATGATTTAATTAGTAGTGGACAAAATCACAAAATGGACTGCCGACTGAGAAAATCTCTTCTCCATGTTGGGGCATTCAGGTGGGCCCCTAAATGCAGCATCAGCTAAATTTTCCATCATTCTTCCTTCGTCTTACCTTGCGTGATACATTGAATTGGTTCCTCTACGCATCCGAATTTAATTTCGATACATTTATAGTGAAAATAGTTTTACGCATGTAGAAATATTAAAAGATAAATATATTTTTTTCAGTAATTAGTTAATAATATTTTAAAATTTAAAATTTAAAATTAGTGCATTAAAATTAAACTTCTCATAATTAATAATACCTACAAATATAAATATAAAAAAGGTAAAATGGTCTTAATGATTGGACCGAATCTTAATTTGGTTTTTAATATTTCAAACGTTATATTTTAGTCTCAAAAACTTTTAAACGTATTATTTCAATTCCAATAAAATTTTAAGTGGGTTTAATGTTGTTCCACCATTAAATTCGACACAAACAATTCGTATATTAAAGAGTCAATATCATTTTATTTCAGTATGTAAGTAAAATCGATCCATCAATGATCACTAATAAAAAAGTTTTTTCTTTGCTTTTGAAGCGTTAATTATTGATTGTTAAGATTTAAATTTTTGTACAAAAAAATTTGAGGAGAAAAAAGATGTGACTTTTAGTTATGTCTTTTTAACACATGAAAAAAGATGTGACTTAACTAATAATGTTATTAATGTCCACTCCACTCTAAATATGATTTTGGTCCCTAAGGTGTAGGTCGAAAATTTGTTCGTCCTTAATCTTTTTTTGCATACAAAATTGTCCCCAAGGTTTAACTTAATTTTAAAATCGTCCTTTGGATCAAAATACCCTTCTCCTTCTTCACCAAAATACTCAGTTTCCTTCTTCTCCATTATAGTAACATCTCTTTTTCTTCTTCTTCGTTACAGTATTAGCAGCAACAATAAAATCAGAAGCATAGCCAATGTAATAAAAAATAGCAACAACAGCAACAATTTCAACTAACAGCAACAGAACAATTTCAACTAGTAGCAATAGCAGAAGTGTAACACTCTACCACACTAAGCTTTACGCTTAAGTCATAAAATAGAGGTGGTGTGATATTACGACCTCTAAAATAAAATGAGTACATATAATATCAGAAGAATTATATTATGCTAAGAGCCTTGAAGAATATGGGAAATAAAAAAATCGCGAATTAAAAGCGCAACGCTCAAAGAACGAATTAACTTGCATGCTAAGAAAACCATAACTATTAAACATAAGATAATAGAAGTAGGAATAGAGTGCCAAAAATACAAAATAACAAGCTACTAACTTAGCCTGCAAAGTCAAGACTGGCCGGAGAATATTTACACATATATACATACATATCCAAAACCCAAAAGTACATATACACAATCCTGCCTCTCCATAAACCTCTAAGAGGATCGAAAAAATAAGTTATGCGGAGAAGAAGCTAAGTACATATATATACACCACTGTACAACAAAACTACCCAGTAACCCCTCCGCTTTAAGGGTCCAGACGCCTAACGAGATAGCTCTCGACCTGCATCTGAAAAATAACAACATAGTATGGAATGAGAACTGAAGGTTCTCAGTATAGTAAAGGTGCCACACACATAATATATAAGGTCCTGGGAATGCTAGAGGCAATCCTAGAATGCCGTCAATCAAATTATAGAGCTTAAAGTATTAAACAGAAGCCATAATTGGTTTTCTAAGAATATTTAAACCTAACTTAGCTTAACCTTAAATCTAAGTCCCATACTGCCATTCCTCCATACCTCCAATTCCATCACGCATTTTCACAGACAAATAAACAGATAAAGGCAAACACAAGAATGTTACAATTACTGCAGGTAACAAATACACATTTAGCATGGCAAGTACATATAGGCACACCCAATAAAAGCACAAGCAAGTAGTTCAAGTAATATGCATATGATGCATGCCTGTCCTATAGCCGATGAGGCTCATCTGTCGGTTATCCAGCCAACCCGACATGTCTGATTGTACTTAGACTGTCCCCTGACGTGCATCCCCAAGAGTCTATGCATAGCTTTTTCTCAAATAATCAATATTGCTCAATGGGGGTAACATTCCCGGGAATTTATATAGTACCCGGTCACACTTACGTCGTAGGGTCAACAGAGTATCGAATTTTCAACCTGGTACACGTGGTGGCAAACCACGGTACTTAATCCAGGGAACCTCGTATCTCAGATCATTAAATCATTCAAACCAAATTTCATACATAATATTTTATCAGAAGATCCAATTAAGTCTCATATATGACTCATCCATAACATTTTATCATCAATTCATTACTTTTCAACTTTACTTCACCTTCAAGTTATTCTCATTCCCTAGCTTCATCTGATTATCAAGTTTAACACTTACATTCATGACTAAAGGAATGAAAATAGAGATTTAGAGGTTTAAAATTTAGTTTGAAACATTAAAAATCATGTTTGCTGAAATGGGATCCACGCGTACGCGTGACTCACGCGTCCGTGTGGAAATGTAAAACTGTAGCTCGCGCGCGCGTCCCTTTATCATGCATGCACGTGGGTGTAAACTTCATGTCACGCGTGCGCATGAACAAGCTTGTTTACTCCTTACGCGCACGCATGGGACTCATCGCGTACGCATCGCCGAAAATTCACTCCACGCGTGCGCATGGGTCACGCGTACGCGTGGGTATGCGTTCTTTAAAAAAAAACAGAGGCAGATGCAGTAGTGATGCAGCAGTGGGAAAAACCTGGAAACAAGACAATTTATAGGTACCAACTTCAAATCCTTATATCTTCTTCGTTTTACAATATTTTTCACCCGTTCTTCGAGTGACATAAACATTACGAACCCAATTTTCACTTCAAAATAAATTAGAAGCAAATTGAGAGTCCGAAGGCCAAGTTATATCTCGTCGAAGTTCGGCCAAAAACCAACTTTTGTAAAATTCTTCAAACCTAAATTTTCAACCAAAGCTCATTCCATTCCTTATTAAATATGCCAAAATCTAACACCATATATCAATGATAAACTCAACACAACTTCATACCGTTTATTAACCACCATCCATCAATATCATATATATATCAACAAAGCCATCAAGCCTTCAACCAATATGCATTGTAACCTATGAAACCATGAACTTGCTCATACCTCATTACCCACATCTCATTATAATATTCACATAACAATAATCTCTATTACACAACCATACCACATCATGAATATCAAATATACTAAACATTATACCATTCCGTGCAATTCAACTTATCCTATGGTTATTTAGCCTAAATTTTCACATAACATTATATATTAAATGCAAAAAACCTAAACCATATCTTGGCCGATTTCCACGTAACGACCAAAGTTATTTATTCAAAACCAAGACAGCCCCTCAAAATTCAACTAATCAGCTTCCTCTAAGTTTCAATATTCACAATTTCAAGCTCCAATTATTTATTCACAACCTAATATACATTCATAACACATATATATCCAATTTAATACTCAAAACTCAAATTTAATGAAAATAAAATAGATAAGCAAGAGTAAACTTTTTCCTCAAGCTAATTGGATCCTAAAACATCAGAAATAAAAGAAATTCAACCTTCCCATTAAAAATTAAAAAATTGGGAGAAAAGAGGGCTGAGAGTGATTAAACAAGTTACCAGTGAGATTGTTCCAGTAGAAATGTAGAGCTCGACGCGGTGAACGCGTGGTCACAAACAGTGCGGCGATCGAAACTCGGACGGACAAGTTACGGGGATTGAGAACCACCGTAAGGGTTTCGGAAGCTTTCTCCCCTCCCTGGAAGCATTTCACGTTGCTTCAGCCAAATGAGGGAGAGAAAGGAGTTTGGCTTCATTTAATGAGTTGGTCCGGTTGGACCGACGGCCCGGTTTGGGTCCGATTCAACCGGTTCAGTCTATTCGGTCTAATTTTGGACCGTTTTCTTCGAAATTAGTGTTAAAATTCTCGTTTCGATGAGTTCTATCATAATTTGATATAATATTCGCATTTGTAATCCTCCTTATTAAAAACTAATTTATTGACTAATTATCTACTAACTTAATTGGAGTTTACAAGAAGACAAGAAGAGAAGATAAACTATCACCATCGATCTCTCTCAATCCGAAAAAAATAGAAACAGAAGCAGAATAATCAACAACAACAGTAAAAATCAAAAGCAAAAGAATGGAATCAAAATCAGAAGCAAAAGAATAATAGAACCAGAGGAGGAGCAGTAGATTGACCCTCTCTCTCATCTTGAACTCTGTGCCTCCCCCTCTCTCTTTGGCAATGGCTCGATGGTGGCTGAACGGGATAGACAGCGGCAGGGCGTGACAGCGGCGGCGCTAAATACAGTCTCCCTCTCCTCCCCCGCCCCCTTTTCTCCCTCTCCGTTCTTTCCTTTCTGATCTCTTCTTTTCTTTCTTTTTTCCCCTTTGTTTCATCCGCGCGTGTGTGTGGCGTCTGTCCTCTCCATCACAGGCAGCGTCGCCACCTTCCCTTCCCCTTCTTTCCTTTTCCATTCTCTTTTTTCCTTTCGCCGTTTTTTTTTCTTTTATTTTATTTTATAATTTTTTTACTTAGGAGAATTTTAGTAATAAATTATAAAATTTAAGTAAAAATGATGATTTTAAAATTAAGTTAAATCTTAGGAACGATTTTATATGCAAAAAAAAAGTTGGGAACGAAAAAATTTCCAATCTATACCTTAAGAACCAAAATTGTACTTAACACTTCTATTAACTACTAGTATCAAATTTAATGATAAGACAATTACATTGAATTTGTTTAAAATTTTTTAAGACAAAAATAAAATATTTAAAATATTATAGACTAAATTAAAATTTAACCCAAACCTTAAAGAAACAAACTAATACTTTACCCATATATAAAGTTATAAACCACAACTATTTCTCGTGTAGTTTAAAGTAGGATTGGTTTCCTGGATAAAGGTTGATAAATCTTGTGTACAAGTTTCACTAGTTAGATGGTCGATCATCATTAGTATAGATTAATTATTTCATAAAAGTATCTTTTATAATTAATAATTGTGTAAAAGAGAATAATTAAATATATCTAATAGTTATTTATGTCATAAAAAAAATTATGATATTATTAACGGTTATAATTGCTAAAAAAATATTTTTTATTGACATTTGATTATTATTAATATTAAAAAATAAGTGATAATAAAAGTATTAACAATAAAAATCTTAAAAAAATCTTGAAAATAAGCCGTTTTTAGTAATTTTGGTAAACAGTTATTAGCACAAATTAAATACTATCTTTCACAAATAAATTTTATTAATTTATGTGTGTAAATTGATAAATATTGATATAAATTATGTTGATTCATGTGTATAAATTTTAATAAATATAATACAAACTATATATTTTATGAATGAAAATCTCTATAAATATAAGTGTAAACTATTATTAAACAAATACTGATTTAAAATAATAATATTTAATATTTAATAGTTATATGTTAATGTTGTAAGTGTGAGGAGTGTATGAAGTTGGTCCCATATCAAAAAAATAAAGAAGCGTGATAAGTTTATACGATGAGAGACTCATTAATTTACTACCTTAAGATTTTGATGAGTTAGATATGGTGTCTTTTTATTTTATGTTATCTCATTTGATTCTTCTCCAAAATCTCTCCGATAGTCGAGAGCTCCTCACAGCAACCCAACATTATATAGTATCATTATAAAAAAATTTTAACAGTTAAATAGCTATTAAAATAATTATTTTAACAGACTATCAAAATTAATTATTTTTCTTGTAGTGTTTGATATTATTTTATTTGTTCTTGAATTGAGATATTTGCCGTATACTCTGAAAGAAAAACTAAATTTTCAAATTGAAACTTGATCGATGATGATGATGATATATATTCAAAAGTTTTTTATAGTTGTGTTGGTATATAAGCACAAGATATTGAAACATGAATAATGAAATATAGAATTATATTTGATAAATAAAAATGCTGTATCTTAAAATACTAAATTAATATATTTTATATTAAAAAAATTTACAAATATTTAAAAAAATACAATTTATTTTTTTTGTTTTTAATTTTTTGTAATTATATTTTTTATTATTTTTTTAAATTTTTTAAATAAAAAATAAAAAATTTAAATTTTTATAATTTATTTTAATTTATTATCAAATAAAATACAAAACATTAATTTTTATATTTTTGTTATTTGTCTCTTTTTTTTAATATTTTGTCTTGTATCTTATTTTCAAAATCAAATACATTTTTTTTATATCAGTATATATATTAGTACCTCTCTCTTTAATCATATAATTACAAACAAATCTTTTGATTAATCTCCAGGATTCTGTCGCACATGATCACCTGAACATAAGTGGCTTCTTCATTTATTATTTATTTATTTTAAATCTTATTTATCAATATTTACTATAGCTGACCCAGCAATTGTTTGATATCTTAGTGGTCTGTTTCAGTACTGAGATTAATTGGCACTCAATCTTAATTTCCATGGTTCTCACCAAGTTGACCTATTGTAATTTTGCATTTTGGGTTAACTATTAATTTAATATAAATATTCAGTTGCTGATAAAAAAATTTTAAAAGATATTATTAATAAAATAATTTTTGAATAATTTAAAAATATAACCAAAAATAATAAATATTATATTTTTTGTAAATAATAAAAAAACTTTTTTATTTAACAAACAACTTAATTATTTATTTGATCTAAATTTCTGTGACAACATTTGAATAAATATTTATAAAGTACACAAAAAATTCGAAGTAAAATTTGAATTCTAAATTTTTCTTTTTATTTTTCAAAAAATTGTGATCATTCACAATAATTTTTCTTAATTTTATTTGACAAAAAATTATTAATTTTAAAAATAAAAAGATCTTATTTTTTTAATAATAATTATAAAAATTTGTAAAAAAATCTGATCTTTAAAATTACTTTTTGAAAAAT
>NC_029779.3:18476240-18484256 GCF_000817695.3 Arachis duranensis
TTTTTTAGAATATTTGAGGGTTTTTTGGGAATTTATGGTGTTTAGGAGTTTTTTGGGTTTTTTTAGGGTGTTTAGGGGTTTCTAAAGCTTTGTCAGATTTTTCAGGGTTTTTTAGTGTCTTCTAGGGTTTTTAAGAGTTTCTTGCATTTTCTAGGGTTTTCTAGAGTTTTCTCGGGTTTTTATGGTTTTTTATGGT
This sequence comes from Arachis duranensis, assembly GCF_000817695.3. Lineage (NCBI taxonomy): Eukaryota > Viridiplantae > Streptophyta > Magnoliopsida > Fabales > Fabaceae > Arachis > Arachis duranensis. The sequence continues at coordinate 18,476,437 of NC_029779.3, forward strand.
TTTCTACGATTTTTTTTGATTTTTTTGGGTATTTTAGGGTTTTTAGAGGTTTTTGGCTTTTTTCGGTTTTTTTTGTTTTTAGGGTTTTTTATGGTTTTCTAGGATTTTTAAGGTTTTTGGGTGTGTATAGGATTTTCTAGAATTTTTAAGATATTTTATAGGGTTTTCTAGGTTTTTTAGTGTTTTTTCGGATTTGCTATGGTTTTTACTGTTTTTTAGGGTTTTCTTAGGGTTTTAGGGTTTTCTAGAAGTTTTTAGGGATTTTTGGGTTTTTTGGGTTTCTTATGATTTGTAGGGTTTTTTATGGGTTTCTAGTGTTTTTTAAGGTTTTCTTGGGTTTTTAGGATTTTTAGGGTTTTCTAGCGTTTTCAGGGTTTTTTAAAGATTTCTAGAGTTTTTAGGGTTTTTTTATGTTTTCTAGGTTTTTTTAGGCTATTTTATACTTTTGTAGTGTTTTTTAGGTTTTCTAGCGTTTTTAGGATTTTTAGGGGTTTTTTTTATTTACTAAGGTCTTTTAAGAATTTTACGGTTTTTTACGGTTTTTTAGGAGATTCTAGGATTTTCGTGTGTTTTTTTAAGGTTTTTAGGGTTTTTTCGGTTTTCTAGAGTTTTTAGGGTTTTTTTAGGGTTTTCTAGGATATTTAGCCCCTAAAAATCCTAAAAATTTCAGAAAATCCTAAAATGTCCTAGAAATCCTAGAAAAACCCTAAAAACTCTAGAAAACCCTAAAAAACACTAGAAACTCTAGAAAACCATAAAAAACACTAAAAAACCATAAAATATCCTAAAAACCAGAAAAAATCCTAAAAATCTTAGAAAACCCTAAAAAATCTTTAAAATCCTAGAAAACTCTAAAAAATCCTTGAAAACACTAAAAAATCCTAGAAAGCCCTAAAAACCTTAAAAATCCTAAAGACCATAAAAATATAGAAAACCCTAAAAAAAACCTAAAAACCCTAAAAAACCATAGAAAACCCAAAAAACCCTACAAAACCATGAAAAATCCTAAAATACCCGAGAAAACCATAAAAATCCTAAAGTGTTTTCACTAAGGTTTTTTAGTGTTTTTTAGGATTTTCTAGGGTCTTTTAGGTTTTTTAGGGTTTTCTAGTCTTTTTAGGGGGTTTTTGGGTTTTCTAGAGTTTTTTAGGGTTTTTTGGGTATTTAGGGTGTTTAGGGGTTTTTTGAGTTTTTTAGGGTTTTTAGGGGTTTTTAGGGCTTTGTCGGATTTTTCAGGGTTTTTTAGTGTCTTCTAGGGTTTTTAAGAGTTTCTTGCATTTTCTAGGGTTTTCTTGAGTTTTTTCGGGTTTTTATGGCTTTTATGGTTTTCTAGGATTTTTAGAAACTTTTGGGTTTTTTAGGGGTTTTTAAGGTTTTGGAGTTTTTCGGCTTTTTTTGGATTTTTTTATGGCTTTTAGGATTTTTTATGGTTTTCTAGTGTTTTTAGGGTTTTCTAGGATTTTTAAGATATTTTATAAGGGTTTTCTAGGTTTTTTAGTATTTTTTCGGATTTACTATGATTTTTAGGGTTTTTTAGGGTTTTCTAAGGTTTTTAGTGTTTTCTAGGTTTTTTTAGGGATTTTTAGGGTTTTTTGGGTTTTCTAGGGTTTCTTTTGATTTGTAGGGTTTTTATGGGTTTCTAGTTTTTTTTAAGGTTTTCTAGGGTTTTTAAGATTTTTTTAGGGTTTTCTAGGGTTTTTAGGGTTTTTTAGAGTTTTTAAGAGATTTTAGGGTTTTTTATGTTTTTTAGGTTTTTAGGATTTTTTAGAGTTTTGTAGAGTTTTTTAGGTTTTCTAGCGTTTTTAGGGTTTTTAGGGGTTTTTTGGATTTTCTTGGGTCTTTTAGGAATTTTACGGTTTTTTAGGGTTTTCTAGGAAATTCTATGATTTTCTGGTGTTTTTAAGGTTTCTAGGGTTTTCTAGAGTTTTTAGGGTTTTCTAGGGTCTTTAGCCCCTAAAAACCCTAAAAATTTTAGAAAACCCTAAAATGTCCTAGAAATCCTAGAAAAACCCTAAAAACTCTAGAAAACCCTAAAAACACTAGAAACTCTAGAAAATCATAAAAAACACTAAAAAACCACATAATATCCTAAAAACCCGAAAAAATCTTAAAAATCTTAGATAACCCTAAAAAATCTTTAAAATCCTAGAAAACTCTAAAAAATCCTTGAAAACACTAAAAAATCCTAGAAAGTCCTAAAAACCTTAAAAATCCTAAAGACCATAAAAAGATAGAAAACCCTAAAAAAACCTAAAAACCCTAAAAAACCATAGAAAACCCTAAAAAACCCTAGAAAACCATGAAAAATCCTAAAAAACCTGAAAAAACCATAAAAATCCTAAAGTGTTTTCACTAAGGTGTTTTAGTGTTTTTTAGGATTTTCTAAGGTCTTTTAGGTTTTTTAGGGTTTTCTAGGGTTTTTAGGGGGTTTTTGGGTTTTCTAGAGTTTTTTAGGGTTTTTTGGGTATTTAGGGTGTTTAGGAGTTTTTTGAGTTTTTCAGAGTTTTTAGGGGTTTTTAGGGCTTTGTCGGATTTTTCAGGGTTTTTTAATGTCTTCTAGGGTTTTTAAGAGTTTCTTGCGTTTTCTAGGGTTTTCTAGAGTTTTTTCGGGTTTTTATAGCTTTTGTGGTTTTCTAGGATTTTTAGGAATTTTTGGGTTTTTTAGGTTTTTAAGGTTTTGGAGTTTTTCGGCTTTTTTTTGGATTTTTTATGGTTTTTAGGGTTTTTTATGGTTTTCTAGGGTTTTTAAGGTTTTCTAGTGTTTATAGGATTTTCTAGGATTTTTAAGATATTTTATAGGGCTTTCTAGGTTTTTTAGTGTTTTTTCGGATTTGTTATGGTTTTTAGTGTTTTTTAGGGTTTTCTAGAAGTTTTTAGGGATTTTTTGGGTTTTTTGGGTTCCTTATGATTTGTAGGGTTTTTTTATGGGTTTCTAGTGTTTTTTAAGGTATTCTTGGATTTTTAGGATTTTTACGGTTTTCTAGGGTTTTCAGGGTTTTTTAGAGATTTCTAGAGTTTTTAGGGTTTTTTTTATGTTTTCTAGGTTTTTTAGAATTTTTTTTATAGTTTTGTAGGGTTTTTTAGGTTTTCTAGCGTTTTTAGGGTTTTTTGGGGTTTTTTATTTTCTAGGGTCAGTTAGGAATTTTACGGTTTTTTAGGGTTTTCTCGGATATTCTAGGATTTTCTGGTATTTTTAAGGTTTTTAGGGTTTTCTATGGTTTTTTTGGATTTTCTAGAGTTTTTAGGGTTTTTTTACGGTTTTCTAGGGTATTTAGCCCCTAAAAACCCTAAGAATTTTAGAAAACCCTAAAATGTCCTAGAAATCCTAGAAAAACCCTACAACTCTCGAAAACCCTAAAAAATACTAGAAATTCTAGAAAATCATCAAAAACACTAAAAAACCATAAAATATCCAAAAAACCGGAAAAAATCCTAAAAATCTTAGAAAATCCTAAAAAATCTTAAAAATTCTAGAAAACTCTAAAAAATTCTTGAAAACACTAAAAAATCCTAGAAAGCCCTAAAAACCTTAAAAATCCTAAAGACCATAAAAATGATAGAAAACCCTAAAAAACCTAAAAACCCTAAAAAAATCATAGAAAATCCTAAAAAATCCTAGAAAACCATGAAAAATCCTAAAAAACCCGAGAAAACCATAAAAATCCTAAAGTGTTTTAGTGTTTTTTAGGATTTTCTAGGGTCTTTTAGGGTTTTTAGGGTTTTCTAGGATTTTAAGGTTTTTTAGGGTTTTTAGGAGGTTTTTGGGTTTTCTAGAATTTTTAGGGTTTTTTGGGTATTTAGGGTGTTTAGTGGTTTTTTGAGTTTTTTAGTGTTTTTAGGGGTTTTTAGGGCTTTGTCGGGTTTTTCAGGGTTTTTTAGTGTCTTCTAGGGTTTTTAAGAGTTTCTTGCGTTTTCTAGGATTTTCTAGAGTTTTTTCGGGTTTTTATGGCTTTTATGGTTTTCTAGGATTTTTAGGAATTTTTGGGTTTTTTAGGGATTTTTTGGGTTTTGGAATTTTTCGGCTTTTTTTGGATTTTTTATGGTTTTTAGGATTTTTTATGGTTTTCTAATGTTTTTAGGGTTTTCTATAATTTTTAAGATATTTTATAGGGTTTTCTAGGTTTTTTAGTATTTTTTCGGATTTACTATGGTTTTTAGTGTTTTTTAGGGTTTTCTAAGGTTTTTAGGGTTTTTTAGGTTTTTTAGGGATTTTTAGGGTTTTTTGGATTTTCTAGGGTTTCTTGTGATTTGTAGGGTTTTTATGGGTTTCTAGTGTTTTTTAAGGTTTTCTAGGGTTTTTAGGATTTTTTTAGGGTTTTCTAGGGTTTTTAGGGTTTTCTAGAGTTTTTTAGAATTTTTAGGGTTTTTTATGTTTTCTAAGTTTTTAGGATTTTTTAGAGTTTTGTATGGTTTTTTAGGTTTTCTAGCGTTTTTAGGGTTTTTAGGGTTTCTAGGGTATTTAGCCCCTAAAAACCCTAAAAATTTTAGAAAACCCTAAAATGTCCTAGAAATCCTAGAAAAACCCTAAAAACTCTAGAAAATCCTAAAAAATACTAGAAACTCTAGAAAACCATAAAAAACGCTAAAAAACCATAAAATATCCTAAAAACCAGAAAAAATCCTAAAAATCTTAGAAAACCCTAAAAAATCTTTAAAATCCTAGAAAACTCTAAAAAATCCTTGAAAACACTAAAAAATCCTATAAAGCCCTAAAAACCTTAAAAATCCTAAAGACCATAAAAATGATAGAAAACCCTAAAAAACCATAAAAAACCCTAAAATACCCTAGAAAACCATGAAAAATCCTAAAAAACCCGAGAAAATCATAAAAATCCTAAAGTGTTTTCACTAAGGTTTTTTAGTATTTTTTAGGATTTTCTAGGGTCTTTTAGAGTTTTTAGGGTTTTCTAGGGTTTTAAGGGTTTTTTTAGGATTTTTAGGTGGTTTTTGGATTTTCTAGAATTTTTTAGGGTTTTTTGGGTATTTAGGGTGTTTATGGGTTTTTAGGGCTTTGTCGGATTTTTCAGGGTTTTTTACTGTCTTCTAGGGTTTTTAAGATTTTCTTGCGTTTTCTAGGGTTTTCTAGAGTTTTTTCGGGTTTTTATGGCTTTTATAGTTTTCTAGGATTTTTAGGAATTTTTGGGTTTTTTAGGGATTTTTAGGGTTTTGGAGTTTTTCGGCTTTTTTGGATTTTTAATGATTTTTTAGGGTTTTTATGGTTTTCTAGTGTTTTTAGGGTTTTCTAGGATTTTTAAGATATTTTATAGGGTTTTCTAGGTTTTTAGTGTTTTTTTCGGATTTGCTATGGTTTTTAGTGTTTTTTAGGGTTTTCTAGGGTTTTTTTTCGGGATTTTTAGGGTTTTTTGGGTTTTCTAGGGTTTCTTGTGATTTGTAGGGTTTTTATGGGTTACTAGTGTTTTTTAAGGTTTTCTAGGGTTTTTAGGATTTTTTTAGGATTTTTTAGGGTTTTTAGGGTTTTTTAGAGTTTTTAGGATTTTTTATGTTTTCTAGGTTTTTAGGATTTTTTAAAGTTTTGTAGGGTTTTTTAGGTTTTCTAGCGTTTTTAGGGTTTTTATGGGTTTTTTGGATTTTCTTGGGTCTTTTAGGAATTTTACGGTTTTTTAGGGTTTTCTAGGGTCTTTAGCCCCTAAAAACCCTAAAAATTTTGGAAAACCCTAAAATATTCTAGAAATTCTAGAAAAACCCTAAAAACTCTAGAAAACCCTAAAAAACACTAGAAACTCTAGAAAACCATAAAAAACACTAAAAAACTATAAAATATCCTAAAAAACCGAAAAAACCCTAAAAATCTTAGAAAACCCTAAAAAATCTTAAAAATTCTAGAAAACTCTAAAAAATCCTTGAAAACACTAAAAAATCCTAGAAAGCCCTAAAAACCTTAAAAATCCTAAAGACCATAAAAATGATAGAAAACCTTGAAAAAAACCTAAAAACCCTAAAAACCATAGAAAACCCTAAAAAACTCTAAAAAATCCTAAAATATCCTAAAAACTCTAAAAAATCCTAAAAACCCTAGAAAAACCTAAAAATATCCTAAAAATCCTAGAAAACCCCAAGAAATCCTTGAAAACACTAAAAAATCCTAAAAAGCCTTAAAAATCCTAAAAACCATAAAAAACGATAGAAAACCCTAAAAAAAACCTAAAAACCCTAAGAAACCATAGAAAAGCCTAAAAAACCCTTGAATATCATGAAAAATCCTAAAAAAACCCGAGAAAATCATAAAAAACCTAAAGTGTTTTCTCTAAGGTTTTTTAGGGTTTTTTAGGATTTTTCAGGATTTTTTACTAGTGTCTTCTAGGATTTTTAAGAGTTTCTTGCGTTTTCTAGGGTTTTCTAGAGTTTTTTCGGGTTTTTATGGTTTTTTATGGTTTTCTAGGATTTTTAGGATTTTTTGGAGATTTTTAGGATTTTTAGAGTTTTCGGGTTTTTTCTGGGTTTTTTATGGTTATTAGGATTTTTTTATGGTTTTCTAGGGTTTTTAAGGTTTTCTAGTGTTTTTCGGATTTGCTATGATTTTTACTGTTTTTTAGAGTTTTTTAGGGTTTTCTAAGGTTTTTAGGATTTTCTAGGGTTTTTTAGGGACTTTTTGGGTTTTTTGGTTTTTCTAGGGTTTCTTATGATTTGTAGGATTTTTTACGGGTTTCTAGTATTTTTTAAGGTTTTCTAGGGTTTTTAAGGTTTTTTAGAGTTTTCTAGAGTTTTTAGGTTTTTTTATGTTTTCTAGGTTTTTTAGGCTTTTTTATACTTTTGTAGTGTTTTTTAGGTTTTCTAGCATTTTTAGGGTTTTTAGGGGTTTTTTTATTTTCTAAGGTCTTTTAAGAATTTTACGGTTTTTTAGGGTTTTCTAGGAAATTCTAGGATTTTCGTGTGTTTTTAAGGTTTTTAGGGTTTTCTAGGGTTTTTTTGGGTTTTCTAGAGTTTTTAGGGTTTTTTTAGGGTTTTCTAGGGTCTTTAGCCCCTAAATGTCCTAAAAATTTTAGAAAACCCTAAAATATCCTAGAAAACCATTACGGCTCGCTTTTGGTGTCCTCCTCTGCATAGCGTCATTTAAAGAACAAGGGTCAGCAGAACGTAAAAAAAAGCGATCAGCACAACCAAAAAAAAGAAAAAAAACCGGTCAGCACAACCCAAAAAAAACTGGTCAGCACAACATAAAAAAACCGGTCAGCACAACGTAAAAAAAACAAAAAACCGTTCAGCACAATGTAAAAAAATGGAAAAAAAACCGGACAGCATAACATAAAAAAAGGAAAAAAATCGGTCAACACAACGTAAAAAAAAAACCGGAAAAAATCGGAGGGGCCTGCCGAAGATGAGGCCATTATGGCTCCCCTTTAGATGTCCTCCTTGGGATAGCGTCATTTAAAGAACAAGGCTCAGCACAACGTTAAAAAAAATCGGAGGAGCCTGCCGAAGATGAGGCCATTACGGCTCGCCTTTAGGTGTCCTCCTCTGGATAGCGTCATTTAAAGAATAAGGGTCAGCACAACGAAAAAAAAACGGTCAGCACAACGTAAAAGAAATACCGGTCAACAGAAGGAAAAAAAACGGTCTGTGCAACCCAAAAAAAAAGAAAAAAACTGGTCATCACAGCGTAAAAAAAAACCGGTCAGCACAACGTAAAAAAAATCGGAGGAGCCTGCCGAAGATGAGTCCATTACGGCTCGCCTTTAGATGTCCTCCTCTGGATAGCATCATTTAAAGAAGAATTGTTAGCACAACATTAAAAAAAAAAAATCCGATCAGCACAACGTAAAAAAAACTGGAAAAAAACCGGTCAGCACAACCCAAAAAAA
>NC_029779.3:18485365-18488354 GCF_000817695.3 Arachis duranensis
CTGCCGAAGATGAGGCCATTACGGCTCGCCTTTAGGTGTCCTCCTCTGGATAGCGTCATTTAAAGAACAAGGGTCAGCACAACGAAAAAAATGGTAAGCACAACTTAAAAAAAAGGAAAAAAATTGGTCAACACAACGTAAAAAAAAATAGAAAAAAATCGGTCAGCACAACCTAAAAAAAACCGGACTGCACAACGTTAAAAAAAGGAAAAAAACTTATCAACACAACGTAAAAAAAAACCGAAAAATAAATCGGAGGAGCCTGCCGAAGATGAGGCCATTATAGCTCCCCTTTAGGTGTCCTCCTCGGGATAGCGTCATTTAAAGAACAAGGGTCAGCACAAACGTTAAAAAAAAATCAGAAGAGCCTGCCGAAGATGAGGTCATTACGGCTCGCCTTTAGGTGTCCTCCTCTGGATAGCGTCATTTAAAGAACAAGGGTCAGCACAACGTAAAAAAAAACCGATCAGCACAGCGTAAAAAAAAATCGGTCAGCACAACACAAAAAAAAGAAAAAAACCGGTCAGCACAACGTAAAAAAAAAACAAAAAAAGCAAACAAAAAACCAAAAAAAACAAAAAAGACAAAACCGGTCAGCACAACCTAAAAAAACCGGTCATCACAACGTAAAAAAAAGGAAAAAATCGGTCAACATAACGTAATAAAAAAACCAGAAAAAAATCAGAGGGGACTGCCGAAGATGAGGCCATTACGGCTCGCCTTTAGGTGTCCTCCTCTGGATAACGTCATTTAAAAAACAAGGGTCAGCAGGACGAAAAAAATAAAAAAAACGATCAGCACAACGTAAAAGAAAAAAAAAACCAGTCAGCACAACCCAAAAAAATAAAGAAAAAAACGGTCAGTACAACGTAAAAAAAAAGCGGAAAAAACATCAGAGGACCCTGCCAAAGATGAGGCGATTACGGCTCCCCTGTTGGTGTCCTCCTCGGGATAGCGTCATTTAAAGAACAAGGGTCAGCACAAACGTTAAAAAAAATTGGAAGAGCCTGCCGAAGACGAGGCCATTACGGCTCGTCTTTAGGTCTCCTCCTCTGGATAGCGTCATTTAAAGAACAAGGGTCAGCACAACGTAAAAAAAAAAACCGGTCAGCACAACTTAAAAAAATGGAAAAAAACCGGTCAGCACAACGTAAAATAAAAATTAGAAAAAAAAACCAGTCAGCACAATGTAAAAAAAAAAAAAACCAGACAGCACAACCCATAAAAAAGAAAAAAATCGGTCAGCACAATGTAAAAAAAACGGTCAGCACAACGTAAAAAAACAAAAAAACAAAATATCAGTCAACACAACGTAAAAAAAATAAAAATAAAAAATGGAAAAAACCGGTCAGCATAACGTAAAAAAAAAGGAAAAAAACCGGTCAACACAACGTAAAAAAAAACCAGAAAAAAATCAGAGGGGCCTTCCGAAGATGAGGCCATTACGGCTCCCCCTTAGGTGTCCTCCTCGGGATAGCGTCATTTCAAGGACAAGGCTCAGCACAACGTTAAAAAAAATCGGAGGAGCCTGCTGAAGTTGAGGCCATTACGGCTCGCCTTTAGGTGTCCTCCTCTGGATAGCGTCATTTAAAGAATAAGGGTCAGCACAACGAAAAAAAACGGTCAGCACAACGTAAAAAAAATACCGGTCAACAGAAGGAAAAAAAACGGTCTGTGCAACCCAAAAAAAAAGAAAAAAACTGGTCATCACAGCGTAAAAAAAAACCGGTCAGCACAACGTAAAAAAAATCGGAGGAGCCTGCCGAAGATGAGTCCATTACGGCTCGCCTTTAGATGTCCTTCTCTGGATAGCATCATTTAAAGAAGAATTGTTAGCACAACATTAAAAAAAAAAAAAATCCGATCAGCACAACGTAAAAAAAACTGGAAAAAAACCGGTCAGCACAACCCAAAAAAATCGGTCAGCACAACGTAAAAAAATTGGAAAAATACCGGTCAGCACAACGAAAAATAAAAAAAAGACAAAAACCAGTCAACACAACGTAAGAAAAAAAACCGGAAAAAAATCGGAGGAGCCTGCCGAAGATGAGGCTATTACGGCTCCCGTTTAGGTGTCCTCCTCGGGATAGCGTCATTTAAAGAACAATGGTCAGCACAACGTTAAAGAAAAATTGGAAGAGCCTGCCGAAGATGAGGCCATTACGGCTCGCCTTTAGGTGTTCTCCTCTGGATAGCGTCATTTAAAGAACAAGGGTCAGCACAACGTTAAAAAAAATTGGAGGAGCCTGCCGCAGATGAGGCCATTAAGGCTCGCCTTTAGGTGTCCTCCTCTGGATAGCGTCATTTAAAGAACAACGGTCAGCAAAACATAAAAAAAACGGTCAGTACAACTCAAAAAAAGATAAAAAAAAACCGGTCAGCACAATGTAAAAAAAACCGGTCAGCACAACGTAAAAAAAACTGGAAAAAAACCGGTCATCACAACGTAAAAAAACAAAAAAAGAAAAAAAAATCGGTCAGCACAACCTAAAATAAAAAAAACAAACCCGGTCAGCACCAAGTAAAAAAAACTGGAAAAAAATCGGTTAGCACAACGTAAAATAAAAAAAATCGGATGAGCCTGCCGAAGATGAGGCCATAACGGCTCGCCTTTAGGTGTCCTCCTCTGGATAGCGTCATTTAAAGAACAAGGGTCAGGACAACATAAAAAAAACCCGATCAGCACAACGTAAAAAAAATGGAAAAAAACCGGTCAGCACAACCCAAAAACAAACCGGTCAGCACAACGTAAAAAAATGGAAAAAAATCCGGTCAGAACAACGTAAAAAAAAACCGGAAAAAAATAAAAGAGCCTGCAGAAGATGAGGCCATTACGGCTCCCCTTTAGGTGTCCTCCTCGGGATAGCGTCATTTAAAGAACAAGGGTCAGCACAACGTCAAAAAAAAAATTGGAGGAGCCTGCCGAAGATGAGGCCATTACGGCTCGCCTTTAGGTGTTCTCCTCTGGATAGCGTCATTTAAAGAACAA
>NC_029779.3:18488948-18491545 GCF_000817695.3 Arachis duranensis
CGTAAAAATAAGGGAAAAAACCAGTCAGCACGATGAAAAAAATGGGGGCAAACCGGTCAGCACAAAAAAAAACGGGTCAGCACCACGTAAACAAAAAGGTCAGCATAACATAAAAAAAAGGAAAAAACCGGTTAGCACAACGTAAAAAATAAAAATAAAAAAATAAAACGGTCAGCACAACGTAAAAAGAGGAAAAAAACCGGTCAGCACAACATAAAAAAACGGTCAGCACAACAAAAAAATGGTCACCACAACGTAAAAAAGGAAAAAAACAGGTCAGCACAACGTAAAAAAAGGTGGGGGAACCGGTCAGCACAACGTAAAAATAAAGGGAAAAAAACCGGTCAGCACAACGAAAAAAAATGGGGGGGAACCGGTCAGCACAAAAAAAAACCAGTCAGTACAACATAAAAAAATAAAAAATAAAAAAGGGGGGACCGGTCAGCACAACGTAAAAGAAAAACCGGTAAGCACATCGTAAAAAAAAGGGGAGGAACCGGTCAGCACAACGAAAAAAATGGTCTGCACAACGTAAAAAAAATGATCAGCACAATGTAAAAAAACACCAGTCAGCGCAACGTAAAAAAAGCGAAAAAACCGGTCAGCACAAAAAAAACCGGTCAGCATAACGTAAAAAAAAATGGTCAGCACAAAAAAATAAATAAATAAAAAAGGGGGAATCGGTCAGCACAACGGAAAAAAAAACCGGTCAGCACAACGAAAAAAAGGAAAAAAAATCGGTCAGCACAACACAAAAAAAAGAAAAAAACCGGTCAGCACAACGTAAAAAAAAAACAAAAAAAGCAAACAAAAAACCAAAAAAAACAAAAAAGACAAAACCGGTCAGCACAACCTAAAAAAACCGGTCATCACAACGTAAAAAAAAGGAAAAAATCGGTCAACATAACGTAATAAAAAAACCAGAAAAAAATCAGAGGGGACTGCCGAAGATGAGGCCATTACGGCTCGCCTTTAGGTGTCCTCCTCTGGATAACGTCATTTAAAAAACAAGGGTCAGCAGGACGAAAAAAATAAAAAAAACGATCAGCACAACGTAAAAGAAAAAAAAAACCAGTCAGCACAACCCAAAAAAATAAAGAAAAAAACGGTCAGTACAACGTAAAAAAAAAGCGGAAAAAACATCAGAGGACCCTGCCAAAGATGAGGCGATTACGGCTCCCCTGTTGGTGTCCTCCTCGGGATAGCGTCATTTAAAGAACAAGGGTCAGCACAAACGTTAAAAAAAATTGGAAGAGCCTGCCGAAGACGAGGCCATTACGGCTCGTCTTTAGGTCTCCTCCTCTGGATAGCGTCATTTAAAGAACAAGGGTCAGCACAACGTAAAAAAAAAAACCGGTCAGCACAACTTAAAAAAATGGAAAAAAACCGGTCAGCACAACGTAAAATAAAAATTAGAAAAAAAAACCAGTCAGCACAATGTAAAAAAAAAAAAAAACCAGACAGCATAACCCATAAAAAAGAAAAAAATCGGTCAGCACAATGTAAAAAAAACGGTCAGCACAACGTAAAAAAACAAAAAAACAAAATATCAGTCAACACAACGTAAAAAAAATAAAAATAAAAAATGGAAAAAACCGGTCAGCATAACGTAAAAAAAAAGGAAAAAAACCGGTCAACACAACGTAAAAAAAAGATAGCGTCATTTAAAGAACAAGGGTCAGCACAACGTTAAAAAAAATTGGAGGAGCCTGCCGCAGATGAGGCCATTAAGGCTCGCCTTTAGGTGTCCTCCTCTGGATAGCGTCATTTAAAGAACAAGGGTCAGCACAACGTTAAAAAAAATTGGAGGAGCCTGCCGCAGATGAGGCCATTAAGGCTCGCCTTTAGGTGTCCTCCTCTGGATAGCGTCATTTAAAGAATAAGGGTCAGCACAACGAAAAAAAAACGGTCAGCACAACGTAAAAAAAATACCGGTCAACAGAAGGAAAAAAACGGTCTGTGCAACCCAAAAAAAAAGAAAAAAACTGGTCATCACAGCGTAAAAGAAAACCGGTCAGCACAACGTAAAAAAAATCGGAGGAGCCTGCCGAAGATGAGTCCATTACGGCTCGCCTTTAGATGTCCTCCTCTGGATAGCATCATTTAAAGAAGAATTGTTAGCACAACATTAAAAAAAAAAAAATCCGATCAGCACAACGTAAAAAAAACTGGAAAAAAACCGGTCAGCACAACCCAAAAAAATCGGTCAGCACAACGTAAAAAAATTGGAAAAATACCGGTCAGCACAACGAAAAATAAAAAAAAGACAAAAACCAGTCAACACAACGTAAGAAAAAAAACCGGAAAAAAATCGGAGGAGCCTGCCGAAGATGAGGCTATTACGGCTCCCGTTTAGGTGTCCTCCTCGGGATAGCGTCATTTAAAGAACAATGGTCAGCACAACGTTAAAGAAAAATTGGAAGAGCCTGCCGAAGATGAGGCCATTACGGCTCGCCTTTAGGTGTTTTCCTCTGGATAGCGTCATTTAAAGAACAAGGGTCAGCACAACGTTAAAAAAAATTGGAGGAGCCTGCCGCAGATGAGGCCATTAAGGCTCGCCTTTAGGTGTCCTCCTCTGGATAGCGTCATTTAAAGAA
>NC_029779.3:18492431-18495600 GCF_000817695.3 Arachis duranensis
AACAGAGGAGCCTGCCGAAGATGAGGCCATTACGGCTCGCCTTTATGTGTCCTCCTCTGGATAGCGTCATTTAAAGAATAAGGGTTAGCACAACGAAAAAAAAATCGGTCAGCACATCGTAAAAAAAAAACCGGTCAGCACAACCCAAAAAAAGAAAAAAAAACCAGTCAGCACAATGTAAAAAAAAAAAAACCAGACAGCACAACCCATAAAAAAGAAAAAAATCGGTCAGCACAATGTAAAAAAAAACGGTCAGCACAACGTAAAAAAACAAAAAAACAAAATATCAGTCAACACAACGTAAAAAAAATAAAAATAAAAAATGGAAAAAACCGGTCAGCATAACGTAAAAAAAAAGGAAAAAAACCGGTCAACACAACGTAAAAAAAAACCAGAAAAAAATCGGAGGGGCCTTCCGAAGATGAGGCCATTACGGCTCCCCCTTAGGTGTCCTCCTCGGGATAGCGTCATTTCAAGGACAAGGCTCAGCACAACGTTAAAAAAAATCGGAGGAGCCTGCTGAAGTTGAGGCCATTACGGCTCGCCTTTAGGTGTCCTCCTCTGGATAGCGTCATTTAAAGAACAAGGGTCAGCACAACGAAAAAGAAAAAACACCGGTCAGCACAACGTAAAAAAAAAAACTGGTCAGCACAACGTAAAAAAAAACCGGTCAGCACAACCCAAAAAAAGGAAAAAACCGGTCAACACAGCGTAAAAAAAAACTCGTCAGCACAACGTAAAAAAAATAGGAAAAAACTGGTCAGCACAACATAAAAAAAAATCGGAGGAGCCTGTCGAAGATGAGGCTATTACAGCTCCCCTTTAGGTTTCCTCCTCGGGATAGCGTCATTTAAAGAACAGTGGTCAGCACAACGTAAAAAAAAACGGATCAGCACAACGTAAAAAAAATTGGAAAAAAACCGGTCAGCACAACTAAAAAAAAAACGGTCACCACAACGTAAAAAAAAAACAAAAACCGGTCAGCACAACGCAAAAAAACCAGAAAAAAATCGGAGGAGCTTGCCGAAGATGAGGCCATTACGGCTCCCCTTTAGGTGTCCCCCTCGGGATAGCGTCATTTAAAGAACAATGGTCAGCACAACATAAAAAAAAATCGGAGGAGCCTGCCGAAGATGAGGCCATTACGGCTCGCCTTTAGGTGTCCTCCTCTGGATAGCGTCATTTAAAGAACAAGGGTCAGTACAATGAAAAAAAAATGGTCAGCACAACGTAAAAAAAAAAAACTGGAAAAAAACCGGTCAGCACAACATAAAAAAAAATCGGAGGAGCCTGCCGTAGATGAGGCCATTACGGCTCCCCTTTAGGTGTCCTCCTCGGGATAGCATCATTTAAAGAACAAGAGTCAGCACAATGTTAAAAAAAAATCGGAGGAGCCTGCCGAAGATGAGGCCATTACGGCTCGCCTTTAGGTGTCATCCTCTGGATAGCGTCATTTAAAGAACAAGGGTCAGCACAGCGATAAAAAAAGGTCAACACAACGTAAAAAAAGAAATTGGAGGAGCCTGCCGAAAATGAGGCTATTACGGCTCCTCTTTAGGTGTCCTCCTCGGGATAGCGTCATTTAAAGAACAATGGTCAGCACAACGTAAAAAAAAATTCAGATCAGCACAACGTAAAAAAAAATTGGAAACAAAACCGGTCAGCACAACTAAAAAAAAAAACAGTCAGCACAACGTAAAAAAAACAAAAACCGGTCAGCACAACGTAAAAAAAACCGAAAAAAAATCGGAGGAGCCTGCCGAAGATGAGGCCATTACGGCTCCCCTTTAGGTGTCACCCTCGGGATAGCGTCATTTAAAGAACAATGGTCAGCACAACGTTAAAAAAAATCGGAGGAGCCTGCCGAAGATGAGGCCATTACGGCTCGCCTTTAGGTGTCCTCCTCTGGATAGCGTCATTTAAAGAACAAGGGTCAGCACAACGAAAAAAAAATGCTCAGCACAACATAAAAAAAAATCTGGAAAAAAACTGGTCAGCACAACATAAAAAAAATCGGAGGAGCCTGCCGTAGATGAGGCCATTACGGCTCCCCTTTAGGTTTCCTCCCCGTGATAGTGTCATTTAAAGAACAAGAGTCAGCACAACGTTAAAAAAAATTGGAGGAGCCTGCCGAAGACGAGGCCATTACGGCTCGCCTTTAGATGTCATCCTCTAGATAGCGTCATTTAAAGAACAAGGGTCAGCACAACGAAAAAAAACGGTCAACACAACGTAAAAAAAAACCGGTCAACACAGCGTAAAAAAAAACCCGATCAGCACAACATAAGAAAAAACTGGAAAAAAACTGGTTAGCACAACCCAAAAGAATCCGGTAGGCACAACGTAAAAAAAACTGGAAAAACACCGGTCAGCACAACGTAAAATAAAAAAACCGGTTAGCACAACCAAAAAAAACAAAAAAACAAAAAAAACAAAAAAACTAGAAAAAAAACTAGTCAGCACAACGTAAAAAAAACTAGAAAAAAACCGGTCAGCACAACGTAAAAACAAAATCAGAGGAGCCTGCCGAAGATGAGGCCATTACGGCTCCCCTTTAGGTGTCCTCCTCTGGATAGCGTCATTTAAATGACAAGGGTCAGTACAACGTAAAAAAAATGGAAAAAAACCGGTCAGCACAACGTAAAAAAAATGGAAAAAAACCGTTCAGCACAACCTAAAAAAAACGGTCAACACAACGTAAAAAAAAAGAAAAAACCGGTCAACACAACGTAAAAAAACCGACAAAAAAATCGGAGGAGCCTGCTGGTGCACGAAATTACAATCACACTTTTGCAATCCCGCACAACTAACCAGCAAGTGCACTGGGTCGTCCAAGTAATACCTTACGTGAGTAAGGGTCGATCCCACGGAGATTGTCGGCTTGAAGCAAGCTATGGTTATCTTGTAAATCTTAGTCAGGATATCAGAAATTATCAGGATTGATTATGAAAAGTAAAAGAACATGAAATAAGTACTTGCTTTGCAGTAATGGAGAATAGGTTGAGGTTTTGGAGATGCTCCATCTTCTGAATCTCTGCTTTCCTACTGTCTTCTTCTTCAAGCACGCAAGGCTCCTTCCATGGCAAGCTGTATGCAAGGGTTTCACCGTTGTCAGTGGCTACCTCCCATCCTCTCAGTGGAAATGTTCAACGCACCCTGTCACGGCACG
>NC_029779.3:18504432-18505076 GCF_000817695.3 Arachis duranensis
TGTAATGGGGTTAGCATATGACCCCAGAGTCCTTTTAGACTGATCAATCCCACTTAGATCCATAATGGATAAAGGGAGATGATATGGATTGCAAATAGATAAATTTTGTTTTTTTTTTTGACTTAACCGAAAAATAAAAATAAAAATAAGAGGAAAATAAAATAAATAAAAAAAATTCGAAAATCAAAAGAAAATAAGATCAAAGCAAATTGAAAACTGAATCAATTAGTTAATTAAAAAGATTTTGAGATTAGCAATTAAAAAGATATGATTGAGAAAATTTTATGAAAAAGATTTGATTTTTGAAAAGAGGAAAGAGAAAAACAACAAAAAGACACCAAACTTAAAATTTTTAGAAAATCAAACACTAATTTTCGAAAATTTTTAAGGGAAAAACACAAACGCCAAACTTAGAATTTTTAAAGATCAAAAAGAGACTAAGGACATGCAAATTCGAAAAACTAAAAGAAAAGCAAAAGCATGCAATTGACACCAAACTTAAAATATGAAACTAGACTCAACTAAAAGACTCTAAACCAACAAAAATAAAACAGTCCTAATCTAAGCAACAAGATAAGCCGTCAGTTGTCCAAACTCGAACAATCCCCGGCAACGGCGCCAAAAACTTGGTGCACGAAATTGCA
>NC_029779.3:18505200-18517179 GCF_000817695.3 Arachis duranensis
ATACCTTACGTGAGTAAGGGTCGATCCCACGGAGATTGTCGGCTTGAAGCAAGCTATGGTTATCTTGTAAATCTTAGTCAGGATATCAGAAATTATCAGGATTGATTGTGAAAAGGAAAAGAACATGAAATAAGTACTTGCTTTGCAGTAATGGAGAATAGGTTGAGGTTTTGGAGATGCTCCATCTTCTGAATCTCTGCTTTTCTACTGTCTTCTTCTTCAAGCACGCAAGGCTCCATCCATGGCAAGCTGTATGCAAGGGTTTCACCGTTGTTAGTGGCTACCTCCCATCCTCTTAGTGGAAATGTTCAACGCACCCTGTCACGGCACGGCTATCCATCTGTGGGTTCTCAATCAGGCCGGAATAGAATCCAGTGATTCTTTTGCGTCTGTCACTAATGCCCCGCCTTCAGGAGTTTGAAGCTCGTCACAGTCATTCAATCATTGAATCCTACTCAGAATACCACAGACAAGGTTTAGACCTTCCGGATTCTCTTGAATGCCGCCATCAGTTCTAGCTTATACCACGAAGATTCCGATTAAAGAATCGAAGAGATATCTACTTAATCTAAGGTAGAACGGAGGTGGTTGTCAGGCACACGTTCATAGGTGAGAATGATGATGAGTGTCACAGATCATCACATTCATCAAGTTGAAGAACAATGCCAGTTTGGGCGTTTAACTCCAAGTTTTATGCCAGTTCCAGCGTTAAACGCTGGAATTTCTGAGGCTGATTTGCTACGCCGGTTTGGGCCATCGAATCTCAGGCAAAGTATGGACTATTATACATTGCTGGAAAGCCCAGGATGTCTACTTTCCAATGCCGTTGAGAGCGCGCCAATTGGGCTTCTGTAGCTCCAGAAAATCCACTTCGAGTGCAGGGAGGTCAGAATCCAACAGCATCTGCAGTCCTTTTCAGTCTCCAAATCAGATTTTTGCTCAGGACCCTCAATTTCAGCCAGAAAATACCTAAAATCACAGAAAAACACACAAACTCATAGTAAAGTCCAGAAAAGTGAATTTTAACTAAAAACTAATAAAAATATACTAAAAACTAACTAGATCATACCAAAAACATACTAAAAACAATGCCAAAAAGCGTATAAATTATCCGCTCATCACCTGCCGAAGATGAGACCATTACGGCTCCCCTTTAGGTGTCCTCCTCGGGATAGCGTCATTTAAAGAACAAGGGTCAACATAACATTAAAAAAAAATCGGAGGAGCCTGCCGAGAATGAGGCCATTACGGCTCACCTTTATGTGTCCTCCTCTGGATAGCGTCATTTAAAGAACAAGGGTCAGCACAACGAAAAAAAATCGGTCAGCACAACGTAAAAAAAAAATCGGTCAGCACAACCCAAAAAAAAGAAAAAAACCGGTCAGCACAACATATAAAAAAACAAAAAAAACAAAAAACCGGTCAGCACAACATAAAAAAAATATCGGAGGTGCCTGCTGAAGATGAGGCCATTACGGCTCGCCTTTAGGTGTCCTCCTCTAGATAGCGTCATTTAAAGAACAAGGGTCAGCACAACGTAAAAAAAAAACCCGATCAGCACAACATAAAAAAAAATGGAAAAACACCTATCAGCACATCCCAAAAAAAACTGGTCAGCACAACGTAAAAAAAACTGAAAAAAACCGGTCAGCACAACGTAAAATAAAAAAAAGAAAAATCGGTCAGCACAATGTAATAAAAAATCGGAAAAAATTCAAAGGAGCCTGCCGAAGATGACGCCATTACGGCTCCTCTTTAGACGTCCTACTCGGGATAGCGTCATTTAAAGAACAATGGTCAGCACAACGTTAAAAAAAAATCGGAGGAGCCTGCAGAAGATGAGGCCATTATGGCTCGCCTTTAGGTGTCCTCCTCTGGATAGCGTCATTTAAATAACAGGGGTCAGCACAATGAAAAAAAATGGTCAGCACAACGTAAAAAAAACCGGTCAACACAACCCTAAAAAAAGAAAAAAACCGGTCAGCACAACGTAAAAAAAACTGAAAAAAACCGGTCAGCACAACGTAAAATAAAAAAAAGAAAAATCGGTCAGCACAATGTAATAAAAAATCGGAAAAAATTCAAAGGAGCCTGCCGAAGATGACGCCATTACGGCTCCTCTTTAGACGTCCTACTCGGGATAGCGTCATTTAAAGAACAATGGTCAGCACAACGTTAAAAAAAAATCGGAGGAGCCTGCAGAAGATGAGGCCATTATGGCTCGCCTTTAGGTGTCCTCCTCTGGATAGCGTCATTTAAATAACAGGGGTCAGCACAATGAAAAAAAATGGTCAGCACAACGTAAAAAAAACCGGTCAACACAACCCTAAAAAAAGAAAAAAACCGGTCAGCACAACGTAAAAAAAACCGGTCAGCACAACAAAAAAAAAACTAGTCAGCAAAACGTAAAAAAACAAAAAACTGGAAAAAAACCGGTCAGCACAACGTAAAATAAAAAAACAAAAACCGGTCAGCACAACGTAAAAAAAATCGGAGGGGCCTACCGAAGATGAGGCCATTACGGCTCGCCTTTAGGTGTCCTCCTCTGGATAGCGTCATTTAAAGAACAAGGGTCAGCACAACATAAAAAAAAACCAGATCAGCACAACGTAAAAAAAAAACTAGAAAAAAACCGGTCAGCACAACCCAAAAAAACCGGTCAGCACAACGTAAAAAAAATGGAAAAAAATCGGTCACCACAACGTAAAATACAAAAAAAAAAAACAAAAACCGATCAGCACAACGTAAAAAAAAATCGGAAAAAAATCGGAGGAGCCCGCCGAAGATGAGGCCATTATGGCTCCCCTTTAGGTGTCCTCCTCGGGATAGCGTCATTTAAAGAACAAGGGTCAGCAGAACGTTAAAAAAAATTGGAGGAGCCTGCCGAAGATGAGGCCATTACGTCTCGCCTTTAGGTGTCCTCCTCTGGATAGCGTCATTTAAAGAACAAGGGTCAGCACAACAAAAAAAAATCGGTCAGCACAACGAAAAAAAACCGGTCAGGATAACCCAAAAAAAGAAAAAAACTGGTCAGCACAACGTAAAAAAAACCAGTAAGCACAACGTAAAAAAAACTGGAAAAAAACTGGTCAGCACAACAAAAAAAAACCAGTCAGCACAACATAAAAAAAAAACTGGACAAAAAACCGGTCAGTACAACGTAAAATAAAAAAAACAAAAACTGGTCAGCACAACGTAAAAAAACAGAAAAAATGGTAGGAGTCTGCCGAAGATGAGGCCATTACGGCTCCCCTTTAGGTGTCCTCCTCGGGATAGCGTCATTTAAAGAACAAGGGTCACCACAACGTTAAAAAATATCGGAGGAGCCTGCTGAAGATGAGGGCATTACGGCTCGCCTTAGGTGTCCTCCTTTGGATAGCGTCATTTAAAGAACAAGGGTCAGCACAACATAAAAAAAATCGGAGGAGCCTGCCGAAGATGAGGCCATTACGGCTCGCATTTATGTGTCCTCCTCGGGATAGCGTTATTTTAAGAACATGGGTCAGCACAACGTTAAAAAAAACCGGTCAGCACAAAGTAATAAAAAGGAAAAAAAAGGAAAAAAACCGGTCAGCACAACATAAAAAAAAAACGGTGAGCATAGCCTAAAAAAAAGAAAAAAAGGAAAAAAAACCAGTCAGCACAACTTAAAAAAAAACGGAAAAAAAATCGGAGGAGCCTGCCGAAGATGAGGCCATTACAGCTCGCTTTTAGGTGTCCTCCTCGGGATAGCGTCATTTTAAGAACAAGAGTCAGCACAACGTTAAAATAAAATTCGGTTAGCACAAAGTTAAAAAAAAAGGAAAAAAATAAACGGTCAGCACAACGTAAAAAAAAAACCGGTCAGCACAACCCAAAAAAAAAAAGAAAAAAACCGGTCAGCACAACGTAAAAAAAAACCGGTCAGCACAACGTAAAAAAACTGGTCAGCACAACATATAAAAAAAACTGGAAAAAAAAACGGTCAGCACAACATAAAAAAAAAATCGGAGGAGCCTGCCGAAGATGAGTCCATTACGGCTCGCCTTTAGGTGTCCTCCTCTGGATAGCGTCATTTAAAGGACAAGGGTCAGTACAATGTAAAAAAATGGAAAAAAACCGATCAGCACAACGTAAAAAAAATGGAAAAAAACCGGTCAGAACAACCTAAAAAAACCGGTCAACACAACGTAAAAAAAGGGAAAAAAACCGGTCAACACAACGTAAAAAAAACTGGAATAAAAAATCGGAGTAGCCTGCCGAAGATGAGGCCACTTCGGCTCTCCTTTAGATGTCCTCCTCGGGATAGCGTCATTTAAAGAACAAGGGTCAGCACAGCGTTAAAAAAAATCGGCTAAGCCTGCCGAAAATGAGGCCATTACGGCTCACCTTTATGTGTCCTCCTCTGAAAAGCGTCATATAAAGAACAAGGGTCAGCACAACGAAAAAAAATCGGTCAGCACAACGTAAAAAAAAACCGGTCAGCACAACGTATAAAAAAACAAAAAAACAAAAAAAAAACACAAAACCGGTTAACACAACGTAAAAAAAACTGGAAAAAAATCCGGTCAGCACAACGTAGGGTCAGCACAACGTAAAAAAAAAGCTGGAAAAAAAATCTGGAAGAAAAAAACCGGAGGAGCCTGCCGAGGATGAGGCCATCATGGCTCCCCTTTAGGTGTCCTCCTCGGTATAGCGTCATTTAAAGAACCAGGGTCAGCACAACGTAAAAAAAAAAAATCGGAGGAGCCTGCCGAAAATGAGGCCATTACGGCTCGCCTTTAGGTGTCCGCCTCTGGATAGCGTCATTTAAAGAACAAGGGTCAGCACAACGTAAAAAAAACCCGATCAGCACAACGTAAAAAAAACTGGAAAAAAACCGGTCAGCACAACGTAAAATAAAAAAAACAAAAACCGGTCTGCACAACGTAAAAAAAACCAGAAAAAAATTGGAGGAGCCTGCCGAAGATGAGGCCATTACGGCTCGCCTTAAGGTGTCCTCCTCTGGATAGCGTCATTTAAAGAACAAGGGTCAACACAACGAAAAAAAATGGTCAGCACAACATAAAAAAAAACCGGTTAGCTCAACCGAAAAAAAAGAAAAAAAACCGGTCAGCACAACGTAAAAAAACCGGTCAGCACAACGTAAAAAAGATAAAAAAACAAAAAAACAAAAAAACAAAAAACCGGTCAGCACAACGTATAAAAAAAACTGAAAAAAAAACCTGTCAGCACAACATAAAAAAAAAATCGGAGGAGCTTGCCGAAGATGAGGCCATTACGGCTCGCCTATAGGTGTCCTCCTCTGGATAGGCCATTACGGCTCGCCTTTAGGTGTCCTCCTCTGGATAGCGTCATTTAAAGAACAAGGGTCAGCACAACAAAAAAAAAAAACCGATCAGCATAACGTAAAAAAAAATCTTGAAAAAAACTGGTCAGCACAATCCAAAAAAAAAAAACCGGTCAGCACAACGTAAAAAAAAACTGGAAAAAAAATCGGTCAGTACAACGTAAAATAAAAAAACAAAAACCGGTCAGCACAACGTAAAAAAAACTAGAAAAAAACCGGACAGCACAAAGTAAAAAAAATCGGAGGAGCCTGTCAAAGATGAGGCCATTACGGCTCGCCTTTAGGTGTCGTCCTCTGGATAGCGTCATTTAAAGAACAAGGGTCAGAACAACGTAAAAAAAATGGAAAAAAAATCGGTCAGCACAACATAAAAAATGGAAAAAAAACGGGTCAGCACAACCTAAAAAAAGTTCAGCACAACGTAAAAAAAGGATAAACATTGGTCAACACAACGTAAAAAAAAGGAAAAAAACTGGTCAGCACAACATAAAAAAAACCGGAAAAAAATCGGAGGAGCCTGCCGAAGATGAGGCCATTACGGCTCCCCTTTAGGTGTCCTCCTCGGGATAGCGTCATTTAAAGAACAAGGGTCAGCACAACGTTAAAAAAAATCGGAGGAGCCTGCCGAAGATGAGGCCATTACGGCTCGCCTTTAGGTGTCCTCCTCTGGATAGCGTCATTTAAAGAACAAGGGTCAGCACAACGTAAAAAAAAAAAACCGATCAGCATAACGTAAAAAAAAATCTTGAAAAAAACCGGTCAGCACAATCCAAAAAAAAAAAACCGGTCAGCACAACGTAAAAAAAAACTGGAAAAAAAATCGGTCAGTACAACGTAAAATAAAAAAACAAAAACCGGTCAGCACAACGTAAAAAAAACTAGAAAAAAACCGGACAGCACAAAGTAAAAAAAATCGGAGGAGCCTGCCGAAGATGAGGCCATTACGGCTCGCCTTTATGTGTCCTCCTCTGGATAGCGTCATTTAAAGAACAAGGGTCAGCACAACGAAAAAAAAAACGGTCACACAACGTAAAAAAAAAACTGGTCAGCTCAATGATAAACCCCATTTGTTGGGTTTATCTTGTATTGATTTTTGGGGATTTTATCACATTTTACCCACATTTATTCAATGAAATAGCATGGTTTTGCATATTCTCCCTTAATTGTGCTTAAGAGTGAAAACATGCTTTTTAGGACTTAAAATAGCTAAATCTAATTCTCCTTGATTCTATTAGATGCCTTGATATGTTTGTTAAGTGATTTAAGGTTTAGGAGGCAAAGATTGGATCAAGGGAATGAAGAAAGAAAGCATGAAAATTTGGAGAACTCATGAAGAAATGAAAGAACCGGAAAGCTGTCAAGCCGACCTCTTCGTACTTAAATGACCATAACTTGAACTACAGAGGTCCAAATGATGCGGTTCCAGTTGGGTTAGAAAGCTAACATCCATGGCTTCAAAACGATATAAGATTTGAGATAGTTGCTACACGTATGGTGGTGCGCACGCACATAGTACGCGCACGCGCCGTTGCTGCCACCTGGTTCACTTAAAGCAAAACGTGGCCAGCGAATTCTAAAGCCTTGTGGGCCCAATCCAACTCATTTCTGATGCTATTTAACCCAAGAAATGAAGAGGAAATACAAGTTAGTTACCATTAGTTTAGTTTAGCTTAGTTTTGGAGGGAAAATTAGTTTTAGAGAGAGAAGCTCTCACTTCTCTCTAGGATTAGGATTAGGATTAGTTCTTAGATCTAGGTTTTAATCTTTGCTTTCTTCCACTTCTACCTCTCAATTCTTTATTGCTACATTCATCTTCTTCTACTCTTTTGTTGTAATTCCCTTTATGTTGTAGGTTTGGAGTGCACTAAAGCTAGTCTTTCCTTGGGAGTTGGCTAGGACTTGTGGCTCAAGTCAATTCATCCACTTGACTTTCCTTTATTTAGTAAGGGTTAACTAAGTGGTAGCAATGAACAATTCTCATCACAATTGAGAAGGATAACTAGGATATGACTTCTAATTTTCATACCTTGCCAAGTGCCTTTTATAGTTGTTAGTTTATTTTCATTGCCATTTACTTTTCATGCTTCTTATCCAAAACCCCAAAATAACTCATAACCAATAACAAGATACTTTATTGTAATTCCTAGGGAGAACGACCCGAGGTTTGAATACTTCGGTTTATAAAATTAGGGGTTTGTTACTTGTGACAAACAATCTTTTGTATGAAAGGATTATTTTTGGTTTAGAAACTATACTTTCAACGAGAATTCATTTGTGAAATTCTATACCATCAAAAATCCAATAATCAAAATGGCGCCGTTGCCGGGGAGTTGCAATGGTGTTATGTTATTGGTTATTGTACATATGTGAATAGTGTAAATAGGTTTATCTTTTGTTTCTTTCTTAATTTTTGTTAGTTTTATTTTGTTTTTCCATTATGAATTCTCACTTTGGCTATGAGTGTGATTACAACTATGTTGTAGGTAATGAGAGCTTCAATGAGAATGTGTATCAAGAATGGGACAACCAAAGGTGGGAGGAGCCATATGCATATGATCAATCCTCATGGCAACAACCCCCACCAATGCACTATGAAGAAGAGACATTCTATGATGCATATCAATCCAATGGCTATGGTGAATCTCCTTGTGACTTTCAAGAACCACCACCATATGCCTATGATCCATATCCTAAACATAACTCTCAACTATACTCACAAGCCCCTTCTTACCAACCACCTTCATATGACCCTAATCCATATCCATCCTACCAACAACCATATGAGCCATATGAACTACATATAGAGCCACCACAATTCCAACATCAACATTTTCAAGAGCCACCT
Source organism: Arachis duranensis (assembly GCF_000817695.3). NCBI lineage: Eukaryota > Viridiplantae > Streptophyta > Magnoliopsida > Fabales > Fabaceae > Arachis > Arachis duranensis. Next base: position 18,513,375 of record NC_029779.3, read on the forward strand.
CCTCCACATTATTACCAAGATGAACCACCCCCAATATATGAAAATTTTCAATCACAAAATGAATTCTACCTTCCACCACAACCTCACATGGAAGAATATTCATTTTCATCGATCCAAGAGTCATATGATCCCTACCATAATATCCAAGCGGAATAAGAGTCAAGGGATTGATGAGCGGATAATTTATACGCTTTTTGGCATTGTTTTTAGGTAGAAGCATTGGATCAATTTCAAGCAACCATGGAGTGTGTTGTGCAACAAGTGAAAAGAGTGGAGAATATTGAACCACCACAACTCTACCAAGAAGAACCATCTTCCTACTATGAACCCTTCCCCCAAAATGATGAATCCTTCCATCTACCCCAACCTCTAATGGATGAAACCCTTGGTGTTCTTGTTCAAGGGCAAGAAGAGATGAAAAGGGATGTGCAAAATTTCATGGCTGTTTTGGATACGGTAACAAATCAATTAGCCTTCCAATGCTTGAACACTCAAGGAACTCCCATGGCTACATGTGGAGAATCAAATGAAGAACATAGCACGAAGGAGAGATTGGAAACTCCGGTGGGAAATGAGGGAAATTGCTTTGTATTGGAACAATTGGAGGAAGCTTTAATTGTTGAAGACAAGAAAGAAGCGGTAGAAGACTTAGGAGATGCAGAGCCTCCATGGGAACATAGAGTTGAAGAAAACCCCTCTAAGATGATTGAAATTGATGCTAGGGAGGAAAGTGCACACCTTCCAAGGCATATTCCATATGAAGACTTGGATGAGATAGAGCAAGATTTGAGTTCCCATGGCAATGAAGAGCAAGCATCAAGTCCTAGTGGTGGAGAATCCTTTGAGCTTGAAGAACCTTCTCCCGGTGCATTTGAAAATGTTGTGGAGGTAAACTTCTTTCACCCTCCCAATTATAGTTTGATTAAGGGAAAAGGCTTAGATAGTATTAATGAACAAAGGATTGAATTAGAGAAATCTTGTAAAGAGGTGGAAGTCCCTAGAGATAGAAGAACGAGGGTTGGCTATGCTTTGTCAAGATCGTTGGAAGCATCTTTGCCTAGGTTGCCATCTACTCTTTCACTTAAGTGGGTAAAATTCATTTTTATTAGCTTTATTGTACCACTTGAGTATGGCTTGCTAGAAACGGATGGTCAACTTAGGATGCTTTGTGGGATGAAGCGTAAGCGAAAGATGTTTCGTGGTTGGCGTTGCAAATCAAGGCTCATTATGGTTGATGCATCAAACACGAGATATAAAGGTGGGAATAGTGCTCAAATAGATGGGTCTAGGAGGATTGTTGGGCACTTCATAGAGGATTCTTCTTGTTCACCACCCGGTTGGACTAATAATGATGATCAACCTCAAGACGGGTGTGAAAACAAAGTGTGGGATCCCGGATTACAAGAAGAGGATCAACTTTGGGAGCCCCAAACTTGTGAAGAACTCCATCAACACTTGGCTCAAACCATAGGAAATCTTGGGGCACAATGGAGATTCAAGCAATGGTGGAAGTTCCAAGATGAGTACAAGCACAAGCCACCTTGAGAGGAGCTCCCCATAAGTCCAACTTAAGGACAATAAACAAAAGTGTTAGGTGGGAGACACCCCACCATGGTAAAATCCTTTCATTTTCTCTTTTGTACATATTGGTAGAATTAGTTTAATTTCTTGTTTTGATTGTTTTAATGAGTTTAATTGGTAGTTTAGTATGTTAAATAAGGTTTTATGGTATTTTGGTAGCTGTTTGGAGGTTTGGAATGCTTGGATTGGTGCAAAAACATAGCAAAAATTTTTGAAAAAATAGAGCACCATCCACGCGTACGCGCACTGCGTGCGTACGCGTGCATCAAGCGTTTTGGACCATCCACGCGAGTGCGCCATGCACGCGTACGCGTGGATTGAGAAGTTCCACCTTCCATACCTTGACCCGAGAGTTAGGCCTGCACTGTGCGGCAATTGGGCCTGAGGGACAAACCTATTTGCGCGCTCGCGCACATGACGCGTACGCGCCACTCTCGAAATAAGCCATCGACGCGTGCGCGTCATGCGTGCGTGCACGTGGATGCCCTTTCTTCCATCCATTTCTTTTCTTCTCCTCTTTCCATTTCTTTTCCTTCTCCTTTCTTCTTCCCTTCTTCTACCCCTCATCCAACACTTCCAAACACCATGGATAACCATTTATTTTAGTTGGTTAATTAGTTAGTTTTCATTTTATTTTCTCTCTTTTTATTATAAGTGTTGGATTATTGACTTTGTTTACTATACATTGCTGCCCCTTATTGCCTAAATGCTATTTTAGCATGAATGTTTTTAGATAATCTTTGTTGGATTCTATGATTGAGGGTATACTTTACTACTTGGTTTTGAGTTTTTCATGCTTACCTTTTGAAAAACACCAAGTGATGAAAATTGCCTTCGAGCTTGTGACTCTTTTTGAATTGCATGATTTAGCCATCATGTGATTTGAGCCTTATTTTGTAATTAGGCAACTTCTTGATGGATGTTATGTATTTACCTTAATGCATTGTATTTCATGATCATACGCATCCATATGTGTTTAGCTTGAATGCTTTCATGCTTCTTTAATACTTGTTTTACCTTACAAGTTCACTTAAAGCATCTCAAGCACACTAGGATAAGTAAAGTGCATGCTTCTTTTGTGACATAACTTTTAGGCTAATGTGTGTTCTAAACCGCGCAATTTAGAATTCACACACTTATTTGTCATTAATGTCACTAATTCACTCGCTCATTTCTAGAGATTAGTACCTCATTCCAACAATGTATGCTTCCTTGCTTTTATATCTTCTCCTCTTATGGCGTTATATTTTTTTTTTATGATGAATGCACCACAAGCAAACATGGAAGCAAGACTAAGAACACAAAGCAACTCGGAGAGTCGCCGTACCCCCCTTACTCATCTTTGAGTGCACCGAGGACGGTGCAAACTTTTAAGTGTGGGGAGGTCGTCCGACCGATCGGCGATTTTGGGTGACGAATTTCTAATCCCAACACTTTTGCATTTCATTCTAAGATTTTAGGATTTTTACTTGCATTTTCTTAGTTTTGCATATATATACAAAATAAGCTTAGTCAAAATAATGAAATTTTTCAAGGATTTCTATCTATAGGGCACCAATTGATTTTAGTGAAAACTTTTCATAGAACTTGCTTGAATTATATATATTGTGACATTTTTGAGCTAAGAATAAAAGCAAGTGAGTTTTGAGCCTAATGGTGTGGTTACATCTTATAACCACTTATTTTTCCTTCTTGTGTGCATTATTCTCTTTCTATGATTGTAATCTTTGAATTGTTTGATTCTATATGTCCATTATTCCTTGTATTCATGCATTTATATGATTGAGGCCATCATTTCATTTAACTCACTTACCCAAATAGCCTTACCTTTTATATTCCTTTGTTAGCCAATTTGAGCCTACGATTAACCCACTTCGTTCTTATTTTAGCACATTACAAGCCTAAAGCGAAAAATAATACAAGTCCTTAATTTGGATCTTTGATTAGCTTAGGCTAGTGTGTGTGAGTATCATTCAAGTGTGGGAATCTTGGGACATTGGGTGAATAAAAAGGTAGTTTTGTATTTTTATTGAAATTATTGGGAATTAGGTACATACTCATGTATTGATCAAATGTAAAACCTTATGCATTGATGCTCTTGTATATAGAAAGAAAAAAATGAGAAAAACAAAAGAAAAAGAAAAGAAAAAAAACAATATGGGAAAGAAAGAAAAAGAAGAAAAATAAAGAAATAAAAAGGGGACAAAATGCCCCAAAGCAAAGT
>NC_029779.3:18517656-18521456 GCF_000817695.3 Arachis duranensis
GAGAGCTTCTCTCTCTAGAAACTACTTCTAAAACTAAATTATGACTAATGGTAACTAACTTGTGTTTCCCTCTTCATTCCTTGGGTTAAATAGCATCAGAAATGAGTTGGATTGGGCCCACAAGACTTTAGAATTCGCTGGCCACGTTTTGCTTTAAGTGAACCAGGTGGCAGCAACGGCGCGTGCGCGTCACCATACGTGTAGCAACTATGGCAAATCTTATATCGTTTCGAATCCCCAGATGTTAGCTTTCTAACCCAACTGGAATCGCATCATTTGGACCTCTGTAGCTCAAGTTATGGTCGTTTAAGTGCGAAGAGGTCGGCTTGACAGCTTTCCGGTTCTTTCATTTCTTCATGAGTTCTCCAACTTTTCATGCTTTCTTTCTTCATTCCCTTGATCCAATCTTTGCCTCCTAAACCTTAAATCACTTAACAAACATATCAAGGCATCTAATGGAATCAAGGAGAATTAGATTTAGCTATTTTAAGTCCTAAAAAGCATGTTTTCACTCTTAAGCACAATTAAGGGAGAATATGCAAAAACCATGCTATTTCATTGAATAAATGTGGGTAAAATGTGATAAAATCCCCAAAAATCAATACAAGATAAACCCTACAAATGGGGTTTATCAACCTCCCCACACTTAAACCAAGCATGTCCTCATGCTTAAACCAAGAATGAAGTAAAGGGTATGGCATTTATTCAATGGAACTAACTAAATGCAATCTTCCTATATGCAACTATCTAAATGAATGCAATTGCTTGGTTAAAATAAATCAATTCCCAAGAAGCATATATGCACAAGGGCTAAGGACTAGCAAGTCTAGTCCAAAATTGAATTGAGTTATTAAATATTTTTACAAACTTGCATGAAAAATGATACTTATAGATGGAAACATGTAATTGAGCATCAAACCCTCACCGGATGTATTTGCACTCTATTCGCTCAAGTGTTTAGGGTTGATTCTCTCAATTCTCCCCTAATCATGTTTTCAAAGATTTGTTCTTCTTCTAACAATCAACATATATTTCATGTATGCATACAAGTATCATGAGGTCTTTTCTTTGGTTGTAATGGGGCTAGGGTTAAGGTATGATGCATATATGGTTAAGTGAGCTTGAAATTTGAATCTTTGATAAGTTTAAACTTCCCATCTAACCTATGACATCCAATACAATTAAGTTCTAACCTAACTACCCATTTTTCACTTTTTCACATACTCATGCATTTTCTTTTTCATTTCACAACACTTATGCATTGATCTTATTGAGCTACACTTTTCCTTTGGGGGCATTTTGTCCCCTTTTTATTTCTTTCTTTTTCTATTTTTTTCTTTTTCTTTTCCATATTATTTTTCTTTTCTTTTTCTTTTTCTCATTTTCCCTTTTTTTTTCTTTTCTATATACAAGAACATCAATGCATAAGGTTTTACATTTGATCAATATATGAGTATGTACCCAATTCTCAATATTTTCAACAAAATACAAAATACACCCTTTTATTCACCCAATGTCCCAAGATTCTCACACTTGAATGATACTCACACACACTTGCCTAAGCTAATCAAAGATCCAAATAAGGACTTTTATTGTTTTCCGCTATAAAGGCTTGTAATGTGCTAAAATAAGAACAAGTGGGTTAAGCGTAGGCTCAAAATTGGCTAACAAAGGAAGATAAAAGGTAAGGCCATTTGGGTAAGTGAGCTAATAAAATGATGGCCTCAATCATATAAATGCATGAATACACAAAATAATAGACAAAAAGAATCAAACAAATCAAAGATTACAATTATAGAAAGAGAATAATGCACACAAGAAGGAAAATAAGTGGTTATAAGATGTAACCACACCATTTGGCTCAAAACTCACTTGCTTGTGTTCTTAGCTCAAAAACATGATCCACAAGATATATAATTCAAGCAAGTTTAATGAAAAGTTTTCACTCAAATCAATTGGTGCCCTATAGATAGAATTCTTGAAAAATTTCATTATTTTGACTAAGCTTATTGTGTATATATATGCAAAAATAAGAAAATGCAAGTAAAAATCCTAAAATCCTAGAATGAAATGCAAAAGTGTTGGGATTAGAAATTTGTCACCCAAAATCGCCGACCGGTCGGACGACCTTCCCACACTTAAAAGTTTGCACCGTCCTCGGTGCTCTCAAAGATGAGCAAGGGGGTACGGCGAATCTCCGGTTTGCTACGTGTTCTTAGTCTTGCTTCCGTTATTGCTCGTGGTGCATTCATCATGAAAAACAAAAATATAACACCATAAGATGAGACAATACAAAAGCAAGGAAGCACACATTGTTGGAGTGAGGTAAATCACTAGACTTGAGTGAGTGGATTAGTGTGACATTAATGACAAATAGGTGTGTGAATTCTAAATTGCACGGTTTAGAACACACATTAGCATAAAAGTTATGTCACAAAAGAAGCATGCACTTCACTTATCCTAGTGTGCTTGAGATGCTTTAAGTGAACTTGTAAGGTAAAACAAGTATTAAAGAAGCAGGAAAGCGTTCAAGCTAAACACATATGGATGCGTATGATCATGAAATACAATGCATTAAGGTATATGCTCAACATCATCCATCAAGAGGTTGCCTAATCGAGGAAAAAGATTCAAATTACATGGTGGCCAAATCATGCAATTCACGAAGAGTTACAAGCTCGAAGGCAATTCTCATCACTTGGTATTTTCAAAAGGTAAGCATGAAAAATTCAAAACCAAGTTAAATATAACCTCAATCATAGAATCCAACAAAGATTATCTAAAAACATTCATGCTAAAATAGCATTTAGGCAATAAGGGGCAGCAATGTATAGTAAACAAAGTCAATAATCCAACGCTTTATAATGAAAAGAGAGAAAATAAAATGAAAACTAACTAATTAACCAACTAAAATAAATGGTTATCCATGGTGTTAGGAAGTGTTGGATGAGGGATTGGAGGAGGGAAGAAGAAAGGAGAAGGAAAAGAAATGGAAAGAGGAGAAGAAAAGAAATGGAAAGAGGAAAGGGCATCCACGCGCACGCACGCATGACGCGCGCGCGTCGATGGCTTATTTCGAGAGTGGCGCGTATGTGTCATGTGCGCGAGCGCGCAAATAGGTTTGTGCCTCAGGCCCAATTTCCGCACAGTGCAGGCCTAACTCTCGGGTCAAGGTATGTGGTGCACGAAATTGTGATCAATACTTTTCACAACTCAATTAATCCCCGGTGATGAACCCAAAAACTTGGTGTTCAATACCATGGCATAAACACAATTTCGCACAACTAACCAGTAAGTGTACTGGGTCGTCCAAGTAATAAACCTTACGCGAGTAAGGGTCGATCCCACAGAGATTGTTGGTATGAAGCAAGCTATGGTCACCTTGTAAATCTTAGTCAGGCAAACTCAAATGGTTATGGATGATGAATAAAACATAAAGATAAAGATAGAGATACTTATGCAATTCATTGGTGGGAATTTCAGATAAGCGTATGGAGATGCTTGGTCCCTTCCGTCTCTCTGCTTTCCTACTGTCTTCATCCAATCTTTCTTACTCATTTCCATGGCAAGCTGTATGTTGGGCATCACCGTTGTCAATGGTTGCAGTCCCGTCCTCTCAGTGAAAATGTTCAACGCGCTCTGTCACAGCACGGCTATTCAGTTGTCGGTTATCGATCATGTCGGAATAGAATCCAGTGATTATTTTGCGTCTGTCATTAACGCCCCACAATCGTGAGTTTGAAGCTTGTCACAGTCATTCAATCATTGAATCCTACTCAGAATACCACAGACAAGGTTTA
>NC_029779.3:18523807-18524324 GCF_000817695.3 Arachis duranensis
TTTGGTCATGGTTCTTGGTGATCCATGCATTGGCATAGAACTCTTGAACCATTAAGATTCTGACTTGTTGAATGGGGTTGGTAAGAACTTCCCAACCTCTTCTTCGGATCTCATGTCGGATCTCCGGATATTCACTCTTTTTGAGTGAAAAAGGGACCTCAGGGATCACCTTCTTCAAGGCCACAACTTCATAGAAGTGGTCTTGATGCACCCTTGAGATGAATCTTTCCATCTTCCATGACTCGGAGGTGGAAGCTTTTGCCTTCCCTTTCCTCTTTCTAGAGGTTTCTCCGGCCTTGGATGCCATAAATGGTTATGGAAAAACAAAAAGCAATGCTTTTACCACACCAAACTTAAAAGGTTTGCTCGTCCTCGAGCAAAAGAGAAAAGAAGAGAGTAGAAGAAGAAGAAATGAAGGAGATGGAGGAGGCTTTGTGGTTCGGCCAAGGGGGAAAAAGTAGTGTTTAGGTTGTGTGAAAATGAAGGAGTGAAGATGGGTTTATATAGGAGGGGGGAG
>NC_029779.3:18524458-18525165 GCF_000817695.3 Arachis duranensis
GATGTGAGTGGTGAAGAGAAATATGGGATTTGATAGGTGAAGGGTTTTTGGGGAAGAGGTGTTGAGGTGATTGGTGAATGGGTGAAGAAGAGAGAGAGAGTGGTGGGGTAGGTGGCAATCCTGTGGGGTCCACAGATCCTGAGGTGTCAAGGAAAAATCATCCCTGCACCAAGTGGCGAGCAAGATTGCTTTTTGTGCCAATTCTGGCGTTAAACGCCGGGTTGGTGCCCCTTTCTGGCGTTTAACGCTAACTTCTTGCTCTTTTCTGGCGTTTAACGCCAGTCTGGTGCCCCTTTCTGGCGTTAAACGCCCAGAATGGTGCCAGACTGGGCGTTAAACGCCCATCTGCTAGCCTTACTGGCGTTTAAACGCCAGCAGGTTCTTCCTCCAGGGTGTGCTGTTTTTCTTTCTGTTTTTGCTCTTTCATTTGATTTTGTGACTTCTCATGATCATCAACCTAAAAAAAAACATAAAATAACAAAGGAAAATAGATAAAATATAACATTGGGTTGCCTCCCAATAAGCACTTCTTTAATGTCAGTAGCTTGACAGAGGGCTCTCATGGAGCCTCACAGATGCTCAGAGCAATGTTGGAACCTCCCAACACCAAACTTAGAGTATGAATGTGGGGGTTCAACACCAAACTTAGAAGTTGGTTGTGGCCTCCCAACACCAAACTTAGAGTTTGACTGTGGGGGCTCTGTGTG
>NC_029779.3:18525423-18525867 GCF_000817695.3 Arachis duranensis
CTTCCCAGGATCCTGTCTCTTTTGAGGCAGTTTCTGCCTAGACAAGTCATCCAGTTCTTTGGTGAGCAAAGGGGGTTCATTTTCCCAAGTCTCATTTCTAAATAACTTGTCATTTAGCTTCATGATTGCTCCAAGGTATTTAGCAACTTGCTCTTCAGTGACATACTCATCCTCTTCAGAGGAAGAATACTCATCAGAGCTCATGAGTGGCAGAAGTAAGTCCAATGGAATTTCTATGGTCTCATTTTGAGCCTCTGATTCCCATGGTTCCTCATTGAGGAACCCATTGGAGTTCAGTGCACGCCCATTGAGGTCTTCCTCAGTGGCGTTCACTTGCTCTCCTTCCTCTCCAAATTCGGCCATGTTCATGGCTTTGCACTCTCCTTTTGGATTTTCTTCTGTATTGCTTGGAAGAGTACTAGGAGGGAGTTCAGTAATTTTCTT
>NC_029779.3:18527528-18528345 GCF_000817695.3 Arachis duranensis
ATAAAAGTCGGGAGTAGGTGCAGTAAAGTCTCCCAGCACCTTCCTTGCATTGTTGGCATTGTTGTTGTTTTCGGCTGCCATGTGTTCTTTTTCTTTGAAGATTTCTGTTAGGTCCTCTACAGAGAATTGTGCCTTAGCTTCTCTTAGTTTTTGCTTCAAGGTCCTTTCAGGTTCAGGATCAGCCTCAACAAGAATGCTTTTATCTTTGCTTCTGCTCATATGAAGGAGAAGAAAACAAGGAAATATGGAATCCTCTATGTCACAATATAGAGATTCCTTGAGGTGTCAGAGGAAAAGAAAGATAGAAGGAAGAAGTAGAAAATTCGAACTTATCAAAGAAGATGGAGTTCGAATTGTGCATTAAGGAATAGTGTTAGTCCATAAATAGAAGGATGTGAGAAGAGGGGAAGAAATTTTCGAAAATATTAAAAAAGATTTTAAAAACATTTTGAAAAACTTTAATTGATTTTCGAAAACCAAGAGTGAAAAAGAAATCAAGTGATTTTTGAAAAAGATTTTGAAATTAGAAATAAAAAAGATTTGATTGAAAACTATTTTGAAAAAGACGTGGTTAAGGAGATATGATTGGTTTTTAAAAAGATGTGATTAGGAAGATATGATTTGAAAAACATTTTAAAAAGATTTGATTTTAAAAATTAATAACTTGGCTAACAAGAAAAGATATGATTCAAACATTTAAACCTTTCTCAACAGAAAAGGCAACATACTTGAAATGTTGAATCAAATCATTAATTGATAGCAAGTATCCTTAAAAATAGAAAGAAATTGATTTTGAAAAAGATTTGATTGAAAAGAT
>NC_029779.3:18528424-18529112 GCF_000817695.3 Arachis duranensis
AAAAAATTGCATTAAAAAACAGAATCTTCCCTCTTGTGCCATCCTGGCGTTAAACGCCCAGAATGGTGCACATTCTGGCGTTTAACGCCCAAACCACTACCCTTTTGGGCGTTAAACGCCTAGCCAGGCACCCTGGCTGGCGTTTAAACGCCAGTTTGCCTTCCTCACTGGGCGTTTTGAACGCCCAGCTTTTTCTGTGCAATTCCTCTGCTGAATGTTCTGAATCTTCAATCCCTTGTATTATTGACTTGAAAAGACACAAATTAAAAATATTTTTGGATTTTTAATAATAAGGAATAATCAAAATGCAACTAAAATCAAATAATAATGCATGCAAGACACCAAACTTAGCAGTTTGTATACTGCTGACACTTAACAAAATGAGAATGCATATGAGACTCAACAAAACACTCAATGTCAAGAGAATTCAAAGATCAGAGCAAGAAAATCATCAAGAATTACTTGAAGATCCTTAAGACACATGAATGAATGCAAGAAGAACAGAAACATGCAATTGACACCAAACTTAAAATGAGACTCTAGACTCAACAAGAAACATAAAATATTTTTGGTTTTTATGATTTTGTAAATTTTTTTGTGCTTTTTCGAAAATTAAGTGAAAAAGAAAATAAAGGTATCAAAATTCTTAATGAGAATTCCAGGAATCATGCAATGTTAGTCTAAAACT
>NC_029779.3:18530186-18530566 GCF_000817695.3 Arachis duranensis
CAATCTCTGAATCAGATTTTTGCTCAGGACCCTCAATTTCAACCAGAAAATACCTGAAATCACAGAAAAACACACAAACTCATAGTAAAGTCTAGAAAAGTGAATTTTAACTAAAAACTAATAAAAATATACTAAAAACTAACTAGATCATACTAAAAACATACTAAAAACAATGCCAAAAAGCATACAAATTATCCGCTCATCAGTATGGAAGGCGTGCATGGCGCGCTCGCGTGGATGGTCCAAAACGCTTGATGCACGCGTACGCACGCAGTGCGTCTACGCGTGGATGGTGCTCTGTTTTTCAAAAATTTTTGCTATGTTTTTGCACCAATCCAAGCGTTCCAAACCTCCAAACAGCTACCAAAATACCATAAAAT
>NC_029779.3:18531232-18539214 GCF_000817695.3 Arachis duranensis
GAGGGGTTTTCTTCAACTCTATGTTCCCATGGAGGCTCCGCATCTCCTAAGTCTTCTACCACTTCTTCCTTGTCTTCAACAATTAAAGCTTCCTCCAATTGTTCCAATACAAAGCAACTTCCTTCAATTTTTCACCGGAGTTTCCAATCTCTCCTTCATGCTATGCTCTTCTTGAGCCATGGGAGTTCCTTGAGTGTTCAAGCATTGGGAGGCTAATTGATTTGTTACCGCATCCAAGGCGGCCATGAAATTTTGCACATCCCTTTTCATCTCTTCTTGCCCTTGAAAAAGAACACCAAGGGTTTCATCCATTAGAGGTTGGGGTGGGTGGAAGGGTTCCTCATTTTGGGAAAAGGGTTCATAATAGGAAGGTGGTTCTTCTTGGTAGAGTTGTGGTGGTTCAATATTTTCCATTCTTTCCACTTGTTGCACAACACACTCCATGGTTGCTTAAAATTGATCCAATGCTTCCTTGAGATGATCCCTTGATTCTTGTTCCTCTTGGATATCATGAGTAGGACCATAGGGCTCTTGGATTGAAGGACATGAGTATTCTTCCATGGGAGGTTGTGGTGGAAAGTAGTATTCATCTTGTGGTTGGAAATTTTCATATATTGGAGGTAGTTCATCTTGGTAATAATATAGAGGGGGTGGCTCTTGAAAGGGTTGATATTGTGGTGGTTCCATATATGGCTCATATGGCTTAAAAGTTGGTTGGTGTGATGGATATGGATTAGGGTCATACGAAGATGGTTGGTAAGAAGGGGCTTGTGAGTATGGTTGAGAGTTATGTTAAGGATATGGTTCATAGGCATATGGTGGTGGTTCTTGAAAGTCACAAGGTGATTCACCATAGCCATTGGATTGGTATGCATCAAAGAATGTCTCTTCTTCATAGTGCATTGGTGGGGTTGTTGCCATGAGGATTGATCATATGCATATGGCTCCTCCCACCTTTGGTTATCACATCCTTGATACACATCTTTATTGTAATCTCCACTTCCTACAACATAGTTGTAATCACACTCATAGCCAAAATGAGAATTCATGGTGAAAAGAGAAAATAAAACCAAAAACTACTAAGAAATAATGAAACAAAGTCCTAACTAGCAATCAATCCAAAAAAAATCAAGCTATTCACAATATTCACATATATACAATAACCAATAACATAACACCATTGCAACTCCCCGGCAACAGCGCCATTTTGATGATTGGGTTTTTGACGGTATAGAATTTCACAAATGAATTCTCGTTGCAAGTATAGTTTCCAAACTAATCAAAAATCTTTTCATACAAAAGATTGTTTGTCACAAGTAACAAACCCCTAATTTTATAAACCGAAGTATTCAAACCTCGGGTCGTTCTCCCTAGGAATTGTAATGAAGTGTCTTGTTATTGGTTGTGATGTGTTTTGGGATTTTGGATAAGATGCATGAAAAGTAAATGGCAATGAAAATAAACTAACAACTATAAAAGGCTCTTGGCAAGGTATGAAAATTAGAAGTCCTATCCTAGTTATCCTTCTCAATTGTGATGAGAATTGTTCATTGCTACCACTTAGTTAACCCTTACTAAATAAAGGAAAGTCAAGTGGATGAATTGACTTGAGCCACAAGTCCTAGCCAAATCCCAAGGAAAGACTAGCTTTAGTGCACTCCAAACCAATTAGCAATCTCTCCAATTACCAATCAACAAAGGAATTAGATAACTCAAGCGTCACTAATTACTCTACCTAGGCCAAGAGGAACAAAATCTACACTAAAACTAAAAGAGACATTTCAACAAACACATAGAGTGCAATAGAAGTAAACATTATAAATTGCAAGAATTAAAGAGAGATCTAACTACAAAGGCAAGAGATCAACAATAGAAAAGCAAAGAAGAACAATTATTATGAATTACCTCTTATTGCATTGAAAGAAAATGGAAGGAACAATAGTAGATCTACAACAAAATATAAGAACAACATAAAGGAAATTACAATAAAGGAATTGAAGAAGATGAATGTAACAACAAGGAATTGAGATGTAGAAGTAGAAGAAAGCAACGATTAAAACCTAGATCTAAGAACTAATCCTAATCCTAATCCTAATTCTAGAGAGAAGTGAGAGCTTCTCTCTCTAGAAACTACTTCTAAAACTAAACTATGACTAATGGTAACTAACTTGTGTTTCCCTCTTCATTCCTTGGGTTAAATAGCATTAGAAATGAGTTGGATTGGGCCCACAAGGCTTTAGAATTCGCTGGCCACGTTTTGCTTTAAGTGAACCAGGTGGCAGCAACGGCGCGTGCGCGCACTATGCGCGTGCGCGCCACCATACGTGTAGCAACTACGGCAAATCTTATATCGTTTCGAAGCCCCGGATGTTTGCTTTCTAACCCAACTGGAACCGCATCATTTGGACCTCTCTAGCTCAAGTTATGGTCGTTTAAGTGTGAAGAGGTCGGCTTGACAGCTTTCCGGTTCTTTCATTTCTTCATGAGTTCTCCAACTTTTCATGCTTTCTTTCTTCATTCCCTTGATCCAATCTTTGCCTCTTAAACCTTAAATCACTTAACAAACATATCAAGGCATCTAATGGAATCAAGGAGAATTAGATTTAGCTATTTTAAGTCCTAAAAAGCATGTTTTCACTCTTAAGCACAATTAAAGGAGAATATACAAAACCATGCTATTTCATTGAATAAATGTGGGTAAAAGGTGATAAAAAAGATAAAAAAACAAAAAAACAAATAAAAAACCGGTCAGTACAACGTATAAAAAAATTGGAAAAAAACCGGTCAGCACAACGTAAAAAAAATCGGAGGAGCTTGCCGAAGATGAGGCCATTACGGCTCGCCTTTAGGTGTCCTCCTCTGGATAGCATCATTTAAAGAACAAGGGTCAGCACAACGTAAAAAAAAAACCGATCAGCATAACGTAAAAAAAAATCTGGAAAAAAATCGGTCAGCACAGCCCAAAAAAACCGGTCAGCACAACGTAAAAAAAACTGGAAAAAAATCGGTCAGCACAACGTAAAATAAAAAAACAAAATCCGGTCAGCACAACGTAAAAAAAATTAGCCGGCCAGCACAACGAAAAAACAAAAAAAACAAAAAAAAACTTGAAAAAAACCGGTCAGCACAATGTAAAAAAAACTGGAAAAAAACCGGTCAGCAGAATGTAAAAAAAATCGGAGGAGCCTGTTAAAGATGAGACCATTACGGCTCGCCTTTAGGTATCCTCCTCTAGATAGCGTCATTTAAAGAACAAGGGTCAGCACAACGTAAAAAAATGGAAAGAACACTGGTCAGCACAACATAAAAAATGGAAAAAAATCGGTCAGCACAACCTAAAAAAAAGGTCAGCACAACGTAAAAAAAAGGATAAAAACCAGTCAACACAATGTAAAAAAAAAGGAAAAAAACTGGTCAGCACAACGTAAAAAAAATCAGAAAAATATCGGAGGAGCCTTCCGAAGATGAGGCCATTACGGCTCTCCTTTAGGTGTCCTCCTCGGGATAGCGTCATTTAAAGAACAAGGGTCAGCAAAATGTTAAATAAAAAATCGGAGGAGCCTGCCGAAGATGAGGCCATTACTGCTTGCCTTTATGTGTCCTCCTCTGGATAGCGTCATTTAAAGAACAAGGGTCATCACAATGAAAAAAAAATCGGTCAGCACAACGTAAAAAAAAAACCGGTCAGCACAACCCAAAAAAAAGAAAAAAATCGGTCAGCGCAACGTAAAAAAAATGGTCAGCACAACGTATAAAAAAAACAAAAAAACAAAAAAAATAAAAAACCGGTCAACACAACATAAAAAAACTGAAAAAAACCAGTCCGCACAACGTAAAAAAAATATCGGAATAGCCTGTCGAAGATGAGGCCATTACGGCTCGTCTTTATGTGTCTTCCTCTGGATAGCGTCATTTAAAGAACAAGGGTCAGCACAACGTAAAAAAAAAATCGGTCAGCACAACCCAAAAAAAAAAGAAAAAAAAAGGAGGAGCCTGCCGAAGATAAGGACATTACGGCTCGCCTTTATGTGTCTTCCTCTGGATAGCGTCATTTAAAGGACAAGGGTCAGCACAACGAAAAAAATCGGTTAGCACAACGTAAAAAAAAAACGGTTAGCACAACCCAAAAAAAAAAGAAAAAAACCGGTCAGCACAACGTATAAAAAAACAAAAAAACAAAAAACTGTTCAGCACAACGTAAAAAAAAACTGGAAAAAAACCGGTCAGCACAACGTAAAAAAAAATATTGGAGGAGCCTGCCAAAGATGAGGCCATTACGGCTCCCTTTTAGGTGCCTCCTTGGGATAGCGTCGTTTAAGGAATAAGTGTCAGCACAACGTTAAAAAAAATCGGAGGAGCCTGCCGGAGATGACGCCATTACGGCTCGCCTTTAGGTCTGCTCCTCTGGATAGCGTCATTTAAAGAACAAGGGTCAACACAACATAAAAACAAAAACCGATCAACACGACGTAAAAAAAGAACTGGAAAAAAATTGGTCAACATAACCCAAAAAAAAAAAATTGGTCAGCACAACATAAAAAAAATAGAAAAAACCGGTCAGCACAATGTAAAATAAAAAATAAAAACCGGTAAGCACAACGTAAAAAAAAAGCCGGTCAGCACAACCAGAAAAAACAAAAAAAACAAAAAAAACTGGAAAAAAACCGGTCAGCACAATGTAAAAAAAATTGGAAAAAAACCGGTCAGCACAACGTAAAAAAAAATCAGAGGAGCCAGTCAAAGATGAGGCCATTACGGCTCGCCTTTAGGTGTCCTCCTCTAGATAGCGTCATTTAAAGAACAAGGGTCAGCACAACGTAAAAAAATGAAAAAAAACTGGTCAGCACAACATAAAAAATGGAAAAAAAACCGGTCAGCACAACCTAAAAAAAGGACAGCACAACGTAAAAAAAAGGATAAAAACCGGTCAACACAACATAAAAAAAAAAGGAAAAAAACTGGTCTGCAGAACGTAAAAAAAAATCAGAAAAAAATCAGAGGAGCCTGCCGAAGATGAGGCCATTACGGCTCCCCTTTAGGTGTCTTCCTCGGGATAGCGTCATTTAAAGAACAAGGGTCAGCACAATGTTAAATAAAAAATCGGAGGAGCCTGCCGAAGATGAGGCCATTACTGCTAGCCTTTATGTGTCCTCGTCTGGATAGCGTCATTTAAAGAACAAGGGTCAGCACAACGACAAAAAATCGGTTAGCACAACGTAACCGGTCATCACAACTTAAAAAAAATGGTCAGCACAATGTATAAAAAAAAAAGAAAAAACAAAAAAATAAAAAACTGGTCAGCACAACGTAAAAAATCTGGAAAAAAACCGGTCAGCACAACGTTAAAAAAAAATCAGAGGAGCCTGCCGAAGATGAGGCCATTACGGCTCGCCTTTATGTGTCCTCCTCTGGATAGCGTCATTTAAAGAATAAGGGTTAGCACAACGAAAAAAAAATCGGTCAGCACATCGTAAAAAAAAAACCGGTCAGCACAACCCAAAAAAAGAAAAAAAAACCAGTCAGCACAATGTAAAAAAAATGGTCAGCACAACGTATAAAAAAACAAAAAAACAAAAAACCGGTCAGCACAACGCAAAAAAAAAAACTGGAAAAAAACCGGTCAGCACAACGTAAAAAAAAATATCGGAGGAGCCTGCCGAAGGTGAGGCCATTACCACTCCCCTTTAGGTGTCCTCCTCGGGATAACGTCATTTAAGGAACAAGGGTCAGCACAACGTTGAGAAAAAATCGGAGGAGCCTGCCGAAGATGAGGCCATTACGGCTTGCCTTTAGGTGTCCTCCTCTGGATAGCGTCATTTAAAGAACAAGGGTCAGCACAACGTAAAAAAAAAATCGATCAGCACAACGTAAAAAAAAACTGGAAAAAAATCGGTCAGCACAACCTAAAAAAAACTGGTCAGCACGACGTAAGAAAAACTGAAAAAAAATCGGTTAGCACAACGTAAAATAAAAAAACCGGTCTGCACAACGTAAAAAAAACAGGAAAAAAATCGGAGGAGCCTGCCGAAGATGAGGCCATTACGGCTTGCCTTTAGGTGTCCTCCTCTGGATAGCGTCATTTAAAGAACAAGGGTCAACAAAACGAAAAAAAACAGTCAACACAACGTAAAAAAAAAACTGGTCAGCTTAACAGAAAAAAAAGAAAAAAATCGGTCAGCACAACGTAAAAAAAACCGGTCAGCACAACGTGAAAAAGATAAAATAACAAAAAAACAAAAAAAAAACAAAAAACCGGTCAGTACAACGTATAGAAAAAACTCGAACAACACCGGTCAGCACAACGTAAAAAAAAAACGGAGGAGCTTGCTGAAGATGAGGCCATTACGACTTGCCTTTAGGTGTCCTCCTCTAGATAGCGTCATTTAAAGAACAAGGGTCAGCACAACGTAAAAAAAAAACCCGATCAGCATAACATAAAAAAAATCTGGAAAAAAATCGTTCAGCACAACCCGAAAAAAAAAACGGTCAGCAAAACGTAAAAAAACTAGAAAAAAACCAGTCAGCACAACGTAAAATAAAAAAACAAAAACCGGTCATCACAACGTAAAAAAAAAGCCGGTCAGCACAATGAAAAAAAACAAACAAAACAGAAAAAACTGAAAAAAAACCAGTCAGCACAATGTAAAAAAAAACTAGAAAAAAATCGGACAGCACAATGTAAAAAAAAAATCGGAGGAGCCTGTCAAAGATGAGGCCATTACGGCTCGCCTTTAGGTGTCCTCCTCTAGATAGCGTCATTTAAAGAACAAGGGTCAGCACAACGTAAAAAAAAAACCCGATCAGCATAACATAAAAAAAATCTGGAAAAAAATCGTTCAGCACAACTCGAAAAAAAAAACGGTCAGCACAACGTAAAAAATACTGGAAAAAAACCGGTCAGCACAACGTAAAATAAAAAAACAAAAACCGGTCATCACAACGTAAAAAAAAGCCGGTCAGCACAATGAAAAAAAACAAACAAAACAGAAAAAACTGGAAAAAAACCGGTCAGCACAATGTAAAAAAGAAACTAGAAAAAAACCGGACAGCACAATGCAAAAAAAAATCGGAGGAGCCTGTCAAAGATGAGGCCATTACGGCTCGCCTTTAGGTGTCCTCCTCTAGATAGCGTCATTTAAAGAACAAGGGTCAGCACAACGTAAAAAAAATGGAAAAAAACTGGTTAGCACAACATAAAAAATGAAAAAAAAATCGGTCAGCACAACTAAAAAAAAAAGGTCAGCACAACATAAAAAAAAGGATAAAAACCGGTCAACACAACGAAAAAAAAGGAAAAAAACTGGTCAGCACAACGTAAAAAAATCGGAAAAAATTGGAGGAGCCTGCCGAAGATGAGGCCATTACGGCTCCCCATTAGGTGTCCTCCTCGGGATAGCGTCATTTAGAGAACAAGGGTTAGCACAATGTTAAATAAAAATGGGAGGAGCCTGCCGAAGATGAGGCCAATACGGCTCGCCTTTATGTGTCCTCCTTTGGATAGCGTCATTTAAAGAACAAGGGTCAGCACAACGTAAAAAAAAATGTACAAAAAAACCGATCAGCACAACCTAAAAAATTCAAAAAAACCGGTCAGCACAACGTAAAAAAAATCGGAGGAGCCTGCCGAAAATGAGGCCATTACGGCTCGCCTTTAGGTGTCCCTCTCTGGATAGCGTCATTTAAAGAACAAGGGGCAGCACAACGAAAAAAAAATCGGTCAGCACAACGTAAAAAAAAATCGGTCAGCACAACCCAAAAAAAAGAAAAAAAACCAGTCGGCACAACGTAAAAAAAATGGTCAGCACAACGTTTAAAAAAACGAAAAAACAAAAAACCGGTTAGCACAACGCAAAAAAAACTGGAAAAAAATCGGTCAGCACAACGTAAAAAAAAATATCGGAGGAGCCTGCCGAAGATGAGGCCATTACCACTCCCCTTTAGGTGTCCTCCTCGGGATAGCGTCATTTAAAAAACAAGGGTCA
>NC_029779.3:18539551-18557585 GCF_000817695.3 Arachis duranensis
AGCACAACGAAAAAAAAAAGATTGGAAAAAAAAACTGGAAAAAAAAACCGGAGGAGCCTGCCGAAGATGAGGCCATTACAGCTCGTCTTTAGGTGTCCTCCTCGGCATAGCGTCATTTAAAGAACAAGGATCAGCACAACGCAAAAAAAGTCTGAAAAAAAGGAAAAAAAAATGGAGGAGCCTGCCGAAGATGAGGCCATTACGGCTTGCCTTTAGGTATCCTCCCCGGGATAACGTCATTTAAAGAACAAGGGTAAGTAAAAAAAAGGAAAAAAATTAGAAAAAGAATCGAAGGAGCCTGCCAAAGATGAGGCCGTTAAGGCTGGCCTTTAGGTGTCCTCCTCGGGATAGCGTCCTTTAAAGAACAAGCGTCAACACAACGTAAAAAAAAAACTGGAAAAAAATCGAATAAAAAATGGAGGAGCCTGCCGAAGATGAGGCCATTACGACCCGCCTTTAGGTGTCCTCCTCGGGATAGCGTCATATAAAGAACAAGGGTCAGCACAACGTAAAAAAAAACCAAAAATAAAATCGGAGGAGCCTGCCGAAGATAAGGACATTACGACTCGCCTTTATGTGTCTTCCTCTGGATAGCGTCATTTAAAGAACAAGGGTCAGCACAACGAAAAAAAAACCGGTCAGCACAACGTAAAAAAAAATCGGTCAGCACAACCCAAAAAAAAGAAAAAAAACCAGTCGGCACAACGTAAAAAAAATGGTCAGCACAACGTATAAAAAAACGAAAAAACAAAAAACCGGTTAGCCCAACGCAAAAAAAACTGGAAAAAAAACCGGTCAGCACAACGTAAAAAAAAATATCGGAGGAGCCTGCCGAAGATGAGGCCATTACCACTCCCCTTTAGGTGTCCTCCTCGGGATAGCGTCATTTAAGAAACAAGGGTCAGCACAACGTTGAAAAAAAATCGGAGGAGCCTGCCGAATATGAGGCCATTACGGCTTGCCTTTAGGTGTCCTCCTCTGGATAGCGTCATTTAAAGAATAAGGGTCAGCACAATGTAAAAAAAAAACTAGAAAAAAACCGGTCAGCACAATGCGTGTCCTCCTCGGGATAGCGTCATTTAAAGAACAAGGGCCAGCACAACGTTAAAAAAAATCTGAGGAAACTGCCGAAGATAAGGCCATTACGGCTCGCCTTTAGGTGTCCTCCTCTAGATAGCGTCATTTAAAGAACAAGGGTCAGCACAACGTAAAAAAAAATGGAAAAAAACCGGTCAGCACAACAAAAAAAATGGAAAAAAATCGGTCAGCACAACTAAAAAAAAAAAGGTCAGCACAACATAAAAAAAAAGGATAAAAACCGGTCAACACAACGTAATAAAAAAGGAAAAAAACTGGTCAGCACAACGTAAAAAAATCAGAAAAAATTGGAGGAGCCTGCCGAAGATGAGGCCATTACGGCTCCCCATTAGGTGTCCTCCTCGGGATAGCGTCATTTAAAGAACAAGGGTTACCATAATGTTAAATAAAAAATCGGAGGAGCCTGCCGAAGATGAGGCCATTACGGCTTGCCTTTAGGTGTCCTCCTCTGGATAGCGTCATTTAAAGAACAAGGGTCAGCACAACGTAAAAAAAAAATCGATCAGCACAACGTAAAAAAAAACTGGAAAAAAATCGGTCAGCACAACCTAAAAAAAACTGGTCAGCACGACGTAAGAAAAACTGAAAAAAAATCGGTTAGCACAACGTAAAATAAAAAAAACCGGTCTGCACAACGTAAAAAAAACAGGAAAAAAATTGGAGGAGCCTGCCGAAGATGAGGCCATTACGGCTTGCCTTTAGGTGTCCTCCTCTGGATAGCGTCATTTAAAGAACAAGGGTCAACAAAACGAAAAAAACAGTCAACACAACGTAAAAAAAAAACTGGTCAGCTCAACCGAAAAAAAAAAGAAAAAAACCGGTCAGCACAACGTAAAAAAACCGGTCAGCACAACGTGAAAAAGATAAAACAAAAAAAAACAAAAACCGGTCAGTACAACGTATAAAAAAAACTCGAACAACACCGGTCAGCACAACGTAAAAAAAAACGGAGGAGCTTGCCGAAGATGAGGCCATTACGGCTCGCCTTTAGGTGTCCTCCTCTAGATAGCGTCATTTAAAGAACAAGGGTCAGCACAACGTAAAAAAAAAACCCGATCAGCATAACATAAAAAAAATCTGGAAAAAAATCGTTCAGCACAACCGAAAAAAAAAACGGTCAGCACAACGTAAAAAAAACTGGAAAAAACCGGTCAGCACAACGTAAAATAAAAAAACAAAAACCGGTCATCACAACGTAAAAAAAAAGCCGGTCAGCACAATGAAAAAAACAAACAAAACAGAAAAAACTGGAAAAAAACCGGTCAGCACAATGTAAAAAAAACTAGAAAAAAATCGGACAGCACAATGTAAAAAAAATCGGAGGAGCCTGTCAAAGATGAGGCCATTACGGCTCGCCTTTAGGTGTCCTCCTCTAGATAGCGTCATTTAAAGAACAAGGGTCAGCGCAACGTAAAAAAAATGAAAAAAAAACCGGTTAGCACAACATAAAAAATGGAAAAAGAATCGGTCAGCACAACTAAAAAAAAAGGTCAGCACAACATAAAAAAAGGATAAAAACCGGTCAACACAACGAAAAAAAAGGAAAAAAACTGGTCAGCACAACGTAAAAAAATTGGAAAAAATTGGAGGAGCCTGCCGAAGATGAGGCCATTACGGCTCCCCATTAGGTGTCCTCCTCGGGATAGCGTCATTTAGAGAACAAGGGTTAGCACAATGTTAAATAAAAATCGGAGGAGCCTGCCGAAGATGATGCCAATACGGCTCGCCTTTATGTGTCCTCCTCTGGATAGCGTCATTTAAAGAACAAGGGTCAGCACAACGTAAAAAAAAAAAGTAAAATAAAAAAAACCGGTCTGCACAACGTAAAAAAAAAACAGGAAAAAAATCGGAGGAGCCTGCCGAAGATGAGGCCATTACGGCTCGCCTTTAGGTGTCCTCCTCTGGATAGCGTCATTTAAAGAACAAGGGTCAGCACAACAAAAAAAATCGGTCAGCACAACGTAAAAAAAACCGGTCAGCACAACCCAAAAAAAAGAAAAAAAACCAGTCGGCACAACGCAAAAAAAATGGTCAGCACAACGTATAAAAAAACAAAAAAACAAAAAACCGGTTAGCACAACGCAAAAAAAACTGGAAAAAACCGGTCAGCACAACGTAAAAAAAAATATCGTAGGAGCCTGCCGAAGATGAGGCCATTACCACTCCCCTTTAGATGCCCTCCTCAGGATAGCGTCATTTAAGAAACAAGGGTCAGCCCAACGTTGAAAAAAAATCGGAGGAGCCTGCCGAATATGAGGCCATTACGGCTTGCCTTTAGGAGTCCTCCTCTGGATAGCGTCATTTAAAGAATAAGGGTCAGAACAACGTAAAAAAAAACCCGATCAGCACAACGTAAAAAAAAACTGGAAAAAAATTGGTCAGCACAACCCAAAAAAAACTAGTCAGCACGACGTAAAAAAAACCGGTTAGCACAACGTAAAATAAAAAAAACCGGTCTGCACAACGTAAAAAAAAAACAGGAAAAAAATCGGAGGAGCCTGCCGAAGATGAGGCCATTACGGCTCGCCTTTAGGTTTCCTCCTCTGGATAGCGTCATTTAAAGAACAAGGGTCAACAAAACGAAAAAAAACAGTCAACACAACATAAAAAAATAACTGGTCAGCTCAATCAAAAAAAAAAAGAAAAAAACCGGTCAGCACAACGTAAAAAAGATAAAATAACAAAAAAACAAAAAACCGGTCAGTGCAACGTATAAAAAAAACTCGAACAAAACCGGTCAGCACAACGTAAAAAAAAATCGGAGGAGCTTGCCGAAGATGAGGCCATTACGGCTCGCCTTTAGGTGTCCTCCTCTAGATAGTGTGATTTAAAGAATAAGGGTCAGCACAACGGAAAAAAAAACCTGATCAGCATAACATAAAAAAAATCTGGAAAAAAACCGTTCAGCACAACCCAAAAAAAAACCGGTCAGCACAACGTAAAAAAAAACTGGAAAAAAACCGGTCAGCACAACATAAAATAAATAAACAAAAACCGGTCATCACAACGTAAAAAAAAAAGCCGGTCAGCACAATGAAAAAAAACAAACAAAACAGAAAAAACTGGAATAAAACCGGTCAGCACAATGAAAAAAAAACTAGAAAAAAACAGGTCAGCACAATGCAAAAAAAATCAGAGGAGCCTGTCAAAGATGAGGCCATTACGGCTCGCCTTTAGGTGTCCTCCTCTAGATAGCATCATTTAAAGAACAAGGGTCAGCACAACGTAAAAAAAATGGAAAAAAACCGGTCAGCACAACATAAAAAATGGAAAAAAAATCGGTCAGCACAACTAAAAAAAAAAAGGTCAGCACAACATAAAAAAAGGATAAAAACCGGTCAACACAACGTAATAAAAAAAGGAAAAAAACTGGTCAGCACAACGTAAAAAAATCGGAAAAAATTGGAGGAGCCTGCCAAAGATGAGGCCATTACGGCTCCCCATTAGGTGTCCTGCTCGGGATAGCGTCATTTAAAAAACAAGGGTTCCCATAATGTTAAATAAAAAATCGGAGGAGCCTGCCGAAGATGAGGCCATTACGGCTCGCCTTTATGTGTTCTCCTCTGGATAGTGTCATTTAAAGAACAAGAGTCAGCACAACGAAAAAAAATCGGTCAGCACAATGTAAAAAAAAACCGGTCAGCACAACCCAAAAAAAAAAGAAAAAACTGGCAGCATAACTTAAAAAAAATGGTCAGCACAACGTATAAAAAAAAGAAAAAAACAAAAAAAACAAAAAACCGGTCAGCACAACGTTAAAAAATCTGGAAAAAAACCAGTCAGCACAACGTTAAAATAAAATCGGAGGAGCCTGCCGAAGATGAGGCCATTACGGCTTGCCTTTAGGTGTCCTCCTCTGGATAGCATCATTTAAAGAACAAGGGTAAGCACAACGTAAAAAAAAAACCGGTCAGCACAACGTAAAAAAAAATTGGCAAAAAAACTGATCAGCACAACGAAAAAAAATTGGAGGAGCTTGCCAAAGATGAGGCCATTACAGCTCGCACTTAGGTGTCCTCCTCTGGATAGCGTCATTTAAAGACAAGGGTAAGCACAACGTAAAAAAAAAACGGTCAGCACAAAGTAAAAAAAATTGGCAAAAAAACTGGTCAGCACAACAAAAAAATTGGGGGAGCCTGCCAAAGATGAGGCCATTACGGCTCGCCTTTTGGTGTCCTCCTCTGGATAGCGTCATTTAAAGAACAAAGGTCAACACAACGTAAAAAAAAAACGGTCAGCAGAACCTAAAACAAAAACCAGCCAGCACAACTTAAAAAAACAGTCAGCACAACCTAAAAAAAAGAAAAAAAATCAGACAGCACAACGCAAAACAAAAAAAAAAAAACCGGTCAGCACAACCCAAAAAAAAAAAAGAAAAACACCGGTCAGCACAACGTAAAAAAATAAAAAAATAAAGAAATAAAAAATGGAAAAAAATCGGTCAGCACAACGTAAAAAAAGCTGAAAAAAAAACAGGTCAGCACAACCTTAAAAAAGCGGTCAACACAATGTAAAAAAAAGGAAAAAAAGCGGTCAACACAATGTAAAAAA
Source organism: Arachis duranensis (assembly GCF_000817695.3). Classification (NCBI taxonomy): domain Eukaryota; kingdom Viridiplantae; phylum Streptophyta; class Magnoliopsida; order Fabales; family Fabaceae; genus Arachis; species Arachis duranensis. Next base: position 18,545,201 of record NC_029779.3, read on the forward strand.
CACTGGAAAAAAACCGGTCAGCACAACGTAAAAAAAATTGAAAAAAATCGGAGGCGCCTGCGGATGATGAGGCCATTACGGCTCCCCTTTAGGTGTCCTGCTCGGGATAGCGTCATTTAAAAAACAAGGGTTCCCATAATGTTAAATAAAAAATCGGACGAGCCTGCCGTAGATGAGGCCATTACGGCTCGCCTTTATGTGTTCTCCTCTGGATAGTGTCATTTAAAGAACAAGAGTCAGCACAACGAACAAAAATCGGTCAGCACAATGTAAAAAAAAACCGGTCAGCACAACCCAAAAAAAAAAGAAAAAACCGGCAGCATAACTTAAAAAAAATGGTCAGCACAACGTATAAAAAAAAGAAAAAAACAAAAAAAACAAAAAACCGGTCAGCACAACGTTAAAAAATCTGGAAAAAAACCGGTCAGCACAACGTTAAAAACGTAAAAAAACAAACGGGAAAAAACCGGTCAGCACAACCCAAAAAAAATCGGTCTGCACAACGTAAAAAAAACTGGAAAAAAACCGGTCAGCACAACGTAAAATAAAAAAAGAAACAAAAACTGGTCAGCACAACGTAAAAAAAAACCGGAAAAAAAAATCGGAGGTGCCTGCCGAAGATGAGGCCATTACGGCTCCCCTTTAGGTGTCCTCCTCGGGATAGCATCATTTAAAGAATAAGGGTCAGCACAACGTTAAAAAAATCAGAGGAGCCTGCCGAAGACGAGGCCATTACGGCTCGCCTTTAGGTGTCCTCCTCTGGATAGCGTCATTTAAAGAACAAGGGTCAGCACAACGAAAAAAATCGGTCAGCACAACGTAAAAAAAAAAACCGGTCAGCACAACCCAAAAAAAAAAGAAAAAAACCGGTCAGCACAACGTAAAAAAATAAAAAAATAAAGAAATAAAAAATGGAAAAAAACCGGTCAGCACAACGTAAAAAAAGCTGAAAAAAAACAGGTCAGCACAACCTTAAAAAACCGTTCAACACAATGTAAAAAAAAAAGGAAAAAAAGCGGTCAACACAATGTAAAAAAAACTGGAAAAAAACCGGTCAGCACAACGTAAAAAAAATTGAAAAAAATCGGAGGCGCCTGCGGATGATGAGGCCATTACGGCTCCCCTTTAGGTGTCCTCCTCGGGATAGCGTCATTTAAAGAACAAGGGTTAGCAAAAAACATTAAAAAAAATCGGAGGAGCCTGCCGAAGATAAGGCCATTACGGCTCGCCGCTAGGTGTTCTCCTCAGAATAGCGTCATCTAAAGATCAGGGGTCAGGACAACATAAAAAAAAACCGATCAGCACAACGTAAAAAAAACACAGGTCAGGACAACCCAAAAAAAAGAAAAAAACCGGTCTGCACAACGTAAAAAAATACAAAACAAAACAAAAAAAAAACAAAAAACCGGTCAGCACAACGTAAAAAAATAAAAAATTAAAAAATGAAAAAAACTGGAAAAAACCAGTCAGCACAATGTAAAAAAACTGGAAAAAAACCGGTCAGTACAACCTAAAAAAAACCGGTCAGCACAACGTAAAAAAAAGGAAAAAACAAGTCAACACAACGTAATAAAAAAATCGAAAAAAAATCGGATGAGCCTACCGAAGATGAGGCCATTACGACTCCCCTTTAGGTGTCCTCCTCGGGATAGCGTCATTTAAAGAACCAGGGTCAGCACAACGTTAAAAAAAATCGGAGGAGCCTGCCGAAGATGAGGCCATTACGGCTCGCCTTTAGGTGTCCTCCTCTAGATAGCGTCATTTAAAGAACAAGGGTCAGCACAACGAAAAATAAAACGGTCAGCACAACGTAAAAAAAAAACCGGTCAGCACAACCCAAAAAGGAGAAAAAACCAGTAAGCAAAACGTAAAAAAAAATCGGAGGAGCCTGCAAAGATGAGGCCATTACGGCTCCCCTTTAGGTGTCCTCCTCGGGATAGCGTCATTTAAAGAACAAGGGTCAGCACAACGTTAAAAAAAATTTGGAGGAGCCTGCCGAAGATGAGGCCATTACGGCTCGCCTTTAGGTGTCCTCCTCTGGATAGCGTCATTTAAAGAACAAGGGTCAGCACAACGTAAAAAAAAAATACCTGGTAAGCACAACAAAAAAAATCGGTCAGCACAACGTAAAAAATAAAAACTGGAAAAAAAACCAGTCAGCACAACATAAAATAAAAAAAATCGGTCAGCATAACATAAAAAAAAAACCAGAAAAAAAAAATCGGAGGAGCCTGCCGAAGATGAGGCCATTACGACTCCCCTTTAGGTGTGTTCCTCGGGATAGCGTCATTTAAAGAAAAAGGGTCAGCGCAACGATAAAAAAAAATCGGAGTGGCCTGGCGAAGATGAGGCCATTACGGCTCGCCTTTAGGTGTCCTCCTTTGGATAGCGTCATTTAAAGAACAAGGGTCAGCACAACGAAAAAAAATGGTCAGCACAACGTAAAAAAAAACCCGGTCAGCACAACCTAAAAAAACCGGCCAACACAACGTAAAAAAAAAAAGAAAAAAACCAGTAAACACAATGTAAAAAAAACTGGAAAAAAACCAGTCAGCACAACGTAAAATAAAAAAAACAAAAACCGGACAGCACAACGTAAAAAAAATCGGAAAAAAAATCGGAGGAGCCTATCGAAGATGAGGTCATTACGGCTCCCCTTTAGGTGTCCTCCACGGGATAGCGTCTCTTAAAGAACAAGGGTCAGCACAACGTTAAAAAAAATCTGAGGAAACTGCCGAAGATAAGGCCATTACGGCTCGCCTTTAGGTGTCCTCCTCTAGATAGCGTCATTTAAAGAACAAGGGTCAGCACAACGAAAATAAATGGTCAGCACAACGTAAAAAAAACCGGTCAGCACAACGTAAAACAAAAAAAACCGGTCAGCACAACCCAAAAAAAGAAAAAAACTGGTCAGCACAACGTAAAAATAACAAACTGGTCAGCAAAACTTAAAAAAAAACAAAAAAATAAAAAACCGGTCAGCACAACGTATAAAAAAAACTGGAAAAAAACATGTTAGAACAACGTAAAAAAAAATCGGAGGAACCTGCCGAAGATGAGGCCATTACGACTCACCCTTAGGTGTCCTCCGCTGGATAGCGTCATTTAAAGAACACGAATCAGCACAACGTAAAAAAAAACCCGATCAGCTCAACGTAAAAAAAAGAAACTAAAAAAAACCGATCAGCACAACCCAAAAAAAAAACCGATCAACACAACGTAAAAAAACTGGAAAAAAATCGGTCAGCAAACGTAATATAAAAAAAACAAAAACCGGTCAACACAACGTAAAAAAACCGGTCAGCACAAAAAAAACTTGAAAAAAACCGGTTAGCATAACGTAAAAAAAAATGGAAAAAAATCGGTCAGCACAACATAAAAAAAAATCGGAGGAGGCTGCCGGAGATGAGGCCATTACGGCTCGCCTTTAGGTGTCCTCCTCTGGATAGCCTCATTTAAAGAACAAGGGTCAGCACAACGAAAAATAAAACGGTCAGCACAAAGAAAAAAATCACCGGTCAGCACAACCCAAAAAGGAGAAAAAAAATCGGTCAACAAAACGTAAAAAAAAATCGGAGGAGCCCGTCAAAGATGAGGCCATTACGGCTCCCCTTTAGGTGTCCTCCTCGGAATAGCGTCATTTAAAGAACAAGGGTCAGCACAACGTCAAAAAAAATTCAAAGGAGCCTGCCGAAGATGAGGCCATTACGGCTCCCCTTTAGGTGTCCTCCTCGGGATAGCGTCATTTAAAGAACAAGGGTCAGCACAACGTGAAAAAAAATTCAAAGGAGCCTGTCGATGATGAGGCCATTACGGCTCGCCTTTAGGTGTCCTCCACTGGATAGCGTCATTTAAAGAACAAGGTTCAGCACAACGTAAAAAAAAAAAACCTAGTCAGCACAACCCCAAAAAAACCGGTCAGCACAACGTAAAAAAAAACTGAAAAAAAATCGGAGGAGCCTGCCGAAGATGAGGCCATTACGGCTCGCCTTTAGGTGTCCTCCTCTGGATAGCGTCATTTAAAGAACAAGGGTCAGCACAACGAAAAAAAACAGTCAGCACAACGTAAAAAAAAAACCCGGTCAGCACAACCTAAAAAAACGGCCAACACAACGTAAAAAAAAAGAAAAAAACCAGTCAACACAATGTAAAAAAAACGGGAAAAAAACCAGTCAACACTACGTAAAATAAAAAAACACAAAAACCGGACAGCACAACGTAAAAAAAATCGAAAAAAAAGTCGGAGGAGCCTGTCGAAGATGAGGTCATTACGGCTCCCCTATAGGTGTCCTCCATGGGATAGCGTCATTTAAAGAACAAGGGTCAGCACAACGTTAAAAAAAAATCTGAGGAAACTGCCGAAGATAAGGCCATTACGGCTCGCCTTTAGGTGTCCTCCTCTAGATAGCGTCATTTAAAGAACAAGGGTCAGCACAACGAAAATAAATGGTCAGCACAACGTAAAAAAAAACCGGTCAACACAACGTAAAAAAAAACTGGTCAGCATAACGTAAAAATAACAAACCGGTCAGCAAAACTTAAAAAAAGAAAACAAAAAACCGGTCAGCACAACGTATAAAAAAAACTGGTAAAAAACATGTTAGCACAACGTAAAAAAAAATCGGAGGAACCTGCCGAAGATGAGGCCATTATGGCTCACCCTTAGGTGTCGTCCCCTGGATAGCGTCATTTAAAGAACACAAATCAGCACAACGTAAAAAAAAAAAAAACCCAATCAGCTCAACGTAAAAAAAAACTGAAAAAAACCGATCAGCACAACCAAAAAAAAACCGGTCAGTACAACGTAAAAAAAAACTGGAAAAAAATCGGTCAGCACAACAAAAAAACAAAAAAAATTGGAAAAAAACCGGTCAGCATAAAGTAGAAAAAATTGGAAAAAAACCGGTCAGCGCAACGTAAAAAAAATCGGAGGAACCTGCCGAAGATGAGGCCATTACGGCTCGCCTTTAGATGTCCTCCTCTGGATAGCGTCATTTAAAGAACAAGGGTCAGCACAATGTAAAAAAAAGGAAAAAAATCGGTCAGCAAAACGTAAAAAAAAAACCGAAAAATAAAATCAGAGGGGCCTGCCGAAGATGAAGCCATTACGACTCCCCTTTAGGTGTCCTCCTCGGGATATCGTCATTTAAAGAACAAGGGTCAGCACAACGTAAAAAAAATGGAAAAAAAATTGGTCAGCACAACCTAAAAAAACTGGTCAGCACAACGTAAAAAAAAAGAAAAAAAACCGGTCAACACAACGTAAAAAAAACTGGAAGAAAAATCAGAGGAGCCTGCCGAAGATGAGGCCATTACGGCTCCCCTTTAGGTGTCCTCCTAGGGATAGCGTCATTTAAAGAACAAGGGTCAGCACAACGTAAAAAAAAACTGGAAAAAAAACCAGTCAGCAGAACGTAAAAAAAATTGAAAAAAATCGGAGGAGCCTGCGGAAGATGAGGCCATTACGGCTCGCCTTTAGGTGTCCTCCTCAGGATAAGGGATAGCGTCATTTAAAGAATAAGGGTCAGCACAAACGTAAAAGAAAAATCGATCAGCATAACGTAAAAAAAAACCGGTCAGGACAACCTAAAAAAAAAATCGATTAGCACAACGTAAAAAAAAAAATAAAAAATCGGTCCGCACAACGTTAAAAAAATAAAAAATAAAAAAAACTGGAAAAAACCGGTCAGCACAACGGAAAAAAAATTGGAAAAAAAAACAGGTCAGCACAACCTAAAAAAAACCAGTAAGCAAAACGTAAAAAAAAAAGAAGGAAAAAAACTGGTCAACACAACGTAACATAAAAAAAACCGGAAAAAAATCGGAGGAGCCTGCCGAAGATGAGGCCATTACGACTCCCCTTTAGGTGTCCTCCTCGGGATAGCGTCATTTAAAGAACAAGGGTCAGTACAACGTTAAAAAAAAAAATCGGAGGAGCCTGCCGAAGATGAGGCCATTACGACTCGCCTTTAGGTGTCCTCCTCTGGATAGCGTCATTTAAAGAATAAGGGTCAGCACAACGTAAAAAAAAACCCGACCAGCACAACATAAAAAAAACCGGTCAGCAGAACCCAAAAAAAACAAGTCAGCACAACGTAAAAAAATTTGGAAAAAAAATCGGTCAGAACAACATAAAATAAATAAAACAAAAACCGGTCAGCACAACGTAAAAAATAAAACCAGTCATCAAAACGAAAAAAAACTGGAAAAAAACCGATCAGCACAATGTAAAAAAAACTGGAAAAAACCGGTCAGCACACCGTAAAAAAAAATCGGAGGAGCTTGCCGAAGATGAGGCCATTACGGTTCGCCTTTGGTGTCCTGCTCATGATAGCGTCATTTAAAGAACAAGGGTAAGCACAACGTAAAAAAATGAAAAAAAAAACGGTCAGCAAAATGTAAAGAAAAATGGAAAAAAAAACCTGTCAGCACAACCTAAATAAACCGGCCAGCACAACGTAAAAAAAACAAGGAAAAAAACGGTCAACACAACGTAAAAAAAACTGGAAAAAAACCAGTCAACATAACGTAAAATAAAAAAAATAAAAAACCGGTCAGCACAACGTAAAAAAAACGGGAAAAAAATCGGAGGAGCCTGCCGAAGATGAGGCCATTACGGCTCCCCTTTAGGTGTCATCCTCGGGATAGCGTCATTTTTAAGAACAAGGGTCAGCACAACGTTAAAATAAAATTGGAGGAGCCTGCCGAAGATGAGGCCATGACGGCTCGCCTTTAGGTGTCCTCCTCTGGATAGCGTCATTTAAAGAACAAGGGTCAGCACAACGAAAAAAAAATGGTCAGCACAACGTAAAAAAAAACCGATCAGCACAAACCAAAAAAAAAAGAAAAAAACCGGTCAGCACAATGTAAAAAAACAAACCGGTCAGGAAATCTAAAAAAATGCAAAAAAACAAAAAAACCGGTCAGCACAACGTATAAAAAAACCGGTCAGCACAACGTAAAAAAAAAATCGGAGGATCCTGCCGAAGATGTGGCCATTACGGCTCGCCTTTAGGTGTCCTCCTCTGGATAGCGTCATTTAAAGAACAACGGTCAGCAAAACGAAAAATAAAACGGTCAGCACAACGTAAAAAAAAAACCGGTCAGCACAATCCAAAAAGGAGAAAAAACTGGTAAGCAAAACGTAAAAAAAATCGGAGGAGCCAGCAAGCTCGAAAAAAATCCAGAAAAAATACCGGAGGAGCCTACCGGAGATTAGGTCATTACGGCTCGCCTTTAGGTGTCCTCCTCTGGATAGCGTCATTTAAAGAACAAGGGTCAGCACAACGTAAAAAAAAAAAAAAACCTAGTCAGCACAACCCCAAAAAAAAACCGGTCAGCACAACGTAAAAAATAAAAACTGGAAAAAAACCAGTCAGTACAACATAAAATAAAAAAAACCGGTCAGCACAACAAAAAAAAAAAAAAAACTGAAAAAAAAAATCGAAGGAGCCTGCCGAAGATGAGGCCATTACGGCTCCCCTTTAGGTGTCCTCCTCGGGATAGCGTCATTTAAAAAACAAGGGTCAGCGCAACGATAAAAAAAATCGGAGGAGCCTGCCGAAGATGAGGCCATTACGGCTCGCCTTTAGGTGTCCTCCTCTGGATAGCGTCATTTAATGAACAAGTGTCAGCACAACGAAAAAAAAAACAGTCAGCACAACGTAAAAAAAAACCCGGTCAGCACAACCCAAAAAAACGGCCAACACAACGTAAAAAAAAAGAAAAAAACCAGTCAACACAATGTAAAAAAACTGGAAAAAAACTAGTCAACACAACGTAAAATAAAAAAACACAAAAACCAGACAGCACAACGTAAAAAAAATCGGAAAAAAAAAGTCGGAGGAGCCTGTCGAAGATGAGGTCATTACGGCTCCCCTTTAGGTGTCCTCTACGGGATAGCGTCATTTAAAGAACAAGGGTCAGCACAACGTTAAAAAAAATCTGAGGAAACTGCCGAAGATAAGGCCATTATGGCTCGCCTTTAGGTGTCCTCCTCTAGATAGCGTCATTTAAAGAACAAGGGTCAGCACAACGAAAATAAATGGTCAGCACAACGTAAAAAAAAACCGGTCAACACAACGTAAAAAAACCGGTCAGCACAATCTAAAAAAAGAAAAAACTGGTCAGCACAACGTAAAAATAACAAACCGGTCAGCAAAACTTAAAAAAAACAAAAGAACAAAAAACCGGTCAGCACAACGTATAAAAAAAACTGGAAAAAAACATGTTAGCACAACGTAAAAAAAAATCGGAGGAACCTGCCGAAGATGAAGCCATTACGGCTCACCCTTAGGTGTCGTCCCCTGGATAGCGTCATTTAAAGAACACAAATCAGCACGACGTAAAAAAAAAAAACCCAATCAGCTCAACGTAAAAAAAACTGAAAAAACCGATCAGCACAACCCAAAAAAAATCGGTCAGTACAACGTAAAAAAAACTGGAAAAAAATCGGTCAGCACAACAAAAAAACAAAAAAAATTGGAAAAAACCGGTCAGCATAACGTAGAAAAAATTGGAAAAAAACCAGTCAGCACAACGTAAAAAAAATCGGAGGAACCTGCTGAAGATGAGGCCATTACGGCTCGCCTTTAGGTGTCCTCCTCTGGATAGCGTCATTTAAAGAACAAGGGTCAGCACAACGTAAAAAAAAGGAAAAAAATCGGTCAGCAAAACGTAAAAAAAAAATCGAAAAATAAAATCAGAGGGTGGATAGCGTCATTTAAAGAACAAGGGTCAGCACAACGTTAAAAAAAAATTGGAGGAGCCTGCCGAAGATGAGGCCATTACGACTCCCCTTTAGGTGTCCTCCTCAGGATATCGTCATTTAAAGAACAAGGGTCAGCACAACGTAAAAAAAATGAAAAAAAAATCGGTCAGCACAACCTAAAAAAACTGGTCAGCACAACGTAAAAAAAAAAAAAAACCGGTCAATACAACGTAAAAAAAAACTGGAAGAAAAATCAGAGGAGCCTGCCTAAGATGAGGCTATTACGGCTCCCCTTTAGGTGTCTTCCTCGGGTTAGCGTCATTTAAAGAACAAGGGTCAGCACAACGTTAAAAAAAATCGGAGGAGCCTGCCGAAGATGAGGCCATTACGGCTCCCCTTTAGGTGTCCTCCTAGGGATAGCGTCATTTAAAGAACAAGGGTCAGCACAACGTAAAAAGAAAAACTGGAAAAAAACCAGTCAGCAGAACGTAAAAAAAATTGAAAAAAATCGGAGGAGCCTGCGGAAGATGAGGCCATTACGGCTCGCCTTTATGTGTCCTCCTCGGGATAGCGTCATTTAAAGAATAAGGGTCAGCACAAACGTAAAAGAAAAATCGATCAGCATAACGTAAAAAAAAACCGGTCAGGACAACCTAAAAAAAAAACCGATTAGCACAACGTAAAAAAAAATAAAAAATCGGTCCGCACAACGTTAAAAAAAATAAAAAATAAAAAAAACTGGAAAAAAACCGGTCAGCACAACGTAAAAAAAATTGGAAAAAAAACAGGTCAGCACAACCTAAAAAAAACCAGTAAGCAAAACGTAAAAAAAAAAAGAAGGAAAAATACTGGTCAACACAACGTAACATAAAAAAAACCGGAAAAAAATCGGAGGAGCCTGCCGAAGATGAGGCCATTACGACTCCCCTTTAGGTGTCCTCCTCGGGATAGCATCATTTAAAGAACAAGGGTCAGCACAACGTTAAAAAAAAATCGGAGGAGCCTGCCGAAGATGAGGCCATTACGACTCGCCTTTAGGTGTCCTCCTCTGGATAGCGTCATTTAAAGAATAAGGGTCAGCACAACGTAAAAAAAAAACCCGACCAGCACAACGTAAAAAAAACCGGTTAGCAGAACCCAAAAAAAAACAAGTCAGCACAACGTAAAAAAATTTTGAAAAAAAATCGGTCAGAACAACATAAAATAAATAAAACAAAAACCGGTCAGCACAACATAAAAAATAAAACCGGTCAGCACAACGTAAAAAAAATCGAAGGAGCTTGCCGAAGATGAGGCCATTACGGTTCGCCTTTGGTGTCCTGCTCATGATAGCGTCATTTAAAGAACAAGGGTAAGCACAATGTAAAAAAATGAAAAAAAAACCGGTCAGCAAAATGTAAAAAAAATGGAAAAAAACCAGTCAGCACAACCTAAATAAACCGGCCAGCATAACGTAAAAAAAAAAGGAAAAAACGGTCAACACAACGTAAAAAAAAACTGGAAAAAACAGTCAACATAACGTAAAATAAAAAAAAATCAAAAACCGGTCAGCACAACGTAAAAAAAAACGGGAAAAAAATCGGAGGAGCCTGCCGAAGATGAGGCCATTACGGCTCCCCTTTAGGTGTCATCCTCGGGATAGCGTCATTTTTAAGAACAAGGGTCAGCACAACGTTAAAATAAAATTGGAGGAGCCTGCCGAAGATGAGGCCATGACGGCTCGCCTTTAGGTGTCCTCCTCTGGATAGCGTCATTTAAAGAACAAGGGTCAGCACAACGAAAAAAAAATGGTCAGCACAACGTAAAAACAAAACCGATCAGCACAACCCAAAAAAAAGAAAAAAAACCGGTCAGCACAATGTAAAAAAACAAACCGGTTAGGAAATCTAAAAAAAGCAAAAAAACAAAAAAACCGGTCAGCACAACGTATAAAAAAACCGGTCAGCACAACGTAAAAAAAAATCGGAGGATCCTGCCGAAGATGTGGCCATTACGGCTCGCCTTTAGGTGTCCTCCTCTAGATAACGTCATTTAAAGAACAAGGGTCAGCACAATGTAAAAAAAAAAGGAAAAAAACCGGTCAGCACAACGTAAAAAAAAAAATCGGAGGAGCCTGCCGAAGATGAGGCCATTACGACTCGCCTTTAGGTGTCTTCCTCTGGATAGCGTCATTTAAAGAACAAGGGTCAGCACAACGAAAAAAAAAAGGTCAGCACAACGTAAAAAAAAAAACCGGTAAGCACAACCCAAAAAAAAGAAAAAACCGGTCAGCACAACGTAAAAAAAAAACCGATCAGCACAACTTAAAAAAAAACAAAAAAACAAAAAATACAAAAAATCGGTCAGCACAACGTAAAAAAAACTAGAAAAAAACCGGTAAGCACAATGTAAAAAAAAATTGGAGGAGCCTGCCGAAGATGAGGCCATTACGGCTCGCCTTTAGGTGTCCACCTCTGGATAGCGTCATTTAAAGAACAAGGGTCAGCACAACATAAAAAAAATCCGACCAGCACAACGTAAAAAAAAATGGAAAAAAACCGGTCAGCAAAACCAAAAAAAAACCATTCAGCTCAACGTAAAAAAATTTGGAAAAAAAATTGGTCAGCACAACATAAAATAAATAAAACAAAAACCGGTCAGCACAACGTAAAAAATAAAATCGGTCAGCACAACGAAAAAAACTGGAAAAAAACCGATCAGCACAACGTAAAAAAAACTGAAAAAAACCGGTCAGCACAACGTAAAAAAAATTGGAGGAGCCTGCCGAAGATGAGGCCATTACGGTTCGCCTTTGGTGTCCTGCTCATGATAGCGTCATTTAAAGAACAAGGGCAAGCACAACGTAAAAAAATGAAAAAAAACCAGTCAGCAAAATGTAAAAAAAATGGAAAAAAACCGGTCAGCACAACCTAAAAAAACCGGCCAGCACAACGTAAAAAAAAGGAAAAAAATGGTCAACACAACGTAAAAAAACCGGAAAAAACCAGTAAGCACAACGTAAAATAAAAAAATCAAAAACCGGTCAGCACAACGTAAAAAAAATCGGAGGATCCTGCCGAAGATGAGGCCATTACGGCTCGCCATTTGGTGTCCTCCTCTGGATAGCGTGATTTAAAGAACAAGGGTCAGCACAACGTAAAAACAAAGGAAAAAAACCGGTCAGCACAACGTAAAAAAAACCGAAAAAAATTGGAGTAGCCTGCCGAAGATGAGGCCATTACGGCTCCCCTTTAGGTGTCCTCCTCGGGATAGCGTCATTTAAAGAACAAGGGTCAGCACAACGTTAAAAAAAAATTGGAGGAGCCTGCCGAAGATGAGGCCATTACGGCTCGCCTTTAGGTGTCCTCCTCTGGATAGCGTCATTTAAAGAACAACGGTCAGCACAACGAAAAAAATGGTCAGTACAACGTAAAAAAAAAAGGTCAGCACAACCCAAAAAAAAAGAAAAAAACCGGTCAGCATAATGTAAAAAAAACCGGTCATCACAACTTTAAAAAAAAAAACAAAAAATCGGTCAACACAACGTATAAAAAAATGGACAAAAAATCGGTCAACACAACGTAAAAAAAATCGGAGGAGCCTGCCAAAGATGAGGCCATTACGGCTCGCCTTTAGGTGTCCTCCTCTGGATAGCGTCATTTAAAGAACAAGGGTCAGCACAACGTTAAAAAAAAA
>NC_029779.3:18558222-18566018 GCF_000817695.3 Arachis duranensis
AAAAAAGAAAACCGGAAAAAAAAATCGGAGGAGCCTGCCGAAGATGAGACCATTACGGCTCGCCTTTAGGTGTCCTACTCTGGATAGTGTCATTTAAAGAACAAAGGTCAGCACAACGTAAAAAAAAAAGGAAAAAAACTGGAAAAAAATTGGAGGAGCCTGCCGAAGATGAGGCCATTACGGCTCGTCTTTAGGTGTCCTCCTCTGCATTGCGTCTTTTAAAGAACAAGGGTGAGCACAATGTAAAAAAAAAATCGGAGGAGCCTGCCGAAGATGAGGCCATTACGGCTCCCCTTTAGGTGTCCTCCTCGGGATAGCGTCATTTAAAGAACAAGGGTCAGCACAACGTTAAAAAAAAATTGGAGGAGCCTGCCGAAGATGAGGCCATTACGGCTCGCCTTTAGGTGTCCTCCTCTGGATAGCGTCATTTAAAGAACAACGGTCAGCACAACGAAAAAAATGGTCAGTACAACGTAAAAAAAAAAGGTCAGCACAACCCAAAAAAAAAGAAAAAAACCGGTCAGCATAATGTAAAAAAAACCGGTCATCACAACTTTAAAAAAAAAAACAAAAAATCGGTCAACACAACGTATAAAAAAATGGACAAAAAATCGGTCAACACAACGTAAAAAAAATCGGAGGAGCCTGCCAAAGATGAGGCCATTACGGCTCGCCTTTAGGTGTCCTCCTCTGGATAGCGTCATTTAAAGAACAAGGGTCAGCACAACGCGAAAAAAAACCCGATCAGCACAACGTTAAAAAAAACTGGAAAAAAACTGGTCAGCACAACCCAAAAACAAAAAAATCGGTCAGCACAACATAAAAAAAAAATTGGAAAAAAATCGGTCAGCACAACGTAACATAAAAAAACAAAAACCGGTCAGCACCACGTAAAAACAAACCGGTCAGCACAACAAAAAAACTGGAAAAAAATCGCTCAGCACAACGTAAAAAAAAAGGAAAAAAACCGGTCAAATCGGAGGAGCCTGCCAAAGATGAGGCCATTACGGCTTGCCTTTAGGTGTCCTCCTCTGGATAGCGTCATTTAAAGAACAAGGGTCAGTACAACGTAAAAAAAATGACAAAAAATTGGTCAGCACAACGTAAAAAAAATGGAAAAAAATCGGTCAGCACAACCTAAAAAAACCGGTCAGCACAACGTAAAAAAAAAAAGAAAAAAACCGGTCAACACAACGTAAAAAAAAATTGGAAAAAAATCAGAGGAGCCTGCCTAAGATGAGGCCATTACGGCTCCCCTTTAGGTGTCCTCCTCGGGTTAGCGTCATTTAAAGAACAAGCGTCAGCGCAACGTTAAAAAAAATCGGAGGAGCCTGCCGAAGATGAGGCCATTACGGCTCCCCTTTAGGTGTCCTCCTAAGGATAGCGTCATTTAAAGAACAAGGGTCAGCACAACGTAAAAAAAAATTGAAAAAAAACCAGTCAGCAGAACGTAAAAAAAATTGAAAAAAAATTGGAGGAGCCTGCGGAAGATGAGGCCATTACGGCTCCCCTTTAGGTGTCCTCCTCGGGATAGCGTCATTTAAAGAATAAGGGTCAGCACAAACGTTAAAAAAAAATCGGAGGAGCCTGCGGAAGATGAGGCCATTACGGCTCCCCTTTAGGTGTCCTCCTCGGGATAGCGTCATTTAAAGAATAAGGGTCAGCACAAACGTTAAAAATAAATCAGAGGAGCCTGCCGAAGATGAGGCCATTACGGCTCGCCTTTAAGTGTTCTCCTTTGGATTGCGTCATCTAAAGAACAATGTCAGCACAACGTAAAAGAAAAATCGATCAGCATAACGTAAAAAAAAGGTCAGGACAACCTAAAAAAAAGAAAAAAACCGATCAGCACAACGTAAAAAAAAAACAAAAAATTGGTCAGCACAACGTAAAAAAAAATAAAAAAATAAAAAAAACTGGAAAAAAATCGGTCAGCACAACGTAAAAAAAACTGAAAAAAAACCGGTCAACACAACCTAAAAAAAACAAGTTAGCACAACGTAAAAAAAAGAAGGAAAAAAACCGGTTTGCCTTTAGGTGTCCTGCTCATGATAGCATCATTTAAAGAACAAGGGTAAGCACAACGTAAAAAAAATGAAAAAAAAACCGGTCAGCAAAATGTAAAAAAAATGAAAAAAAACCGGTCAGCACAACCTAAAAAACTGGCCAGCAAAACATAAAAAAAAGGAAAAAAACGGTCAACACAACGTAAAAAAAAATTCGAAAAAAACCAGTCAGCACAACGTAAAATAAAAAAAAAACCGGTCAACACAACGTAAAAAAAACGGAAAAAATCGAAGGAGCCTGCCGAAGATGAGGCCATTACGGCTCCCCTTTAGGTGTCATCCTCGGGATAGCGTCATTTTTAAGAACACGGGTCAGCACAATGTTAAATAAAATCGGAGGAGCCTGCCGAAGATGAGGCCATGACGGCTCGCCTTTAGGTGTCCTCTTCTGGATTGCGTCATTTAAAGAACAAGGGTCAGCACAACGAAAAAAAAATGGTCAGCACAACGTAAAAAAAAACCGATCAGCACAAAGTAAAAAAAACCGGTCAGCACAAGCCAAAAAAAAGAAAAAAACCGGTCAGCACAACGTTAAAAGAAACCGGTCGCACAACCCAAAAAAAAAGAAAAAAACCGGTCAGTACAACGTAAAAAAAACAAACCGGTCAGCAAAACTTAAAAATAAAAACAAAAAACAAAAAACCGGTCAGCACAACGTATAAAAAAAACCGGTCAGCACAACGTAAAAAAAAAATCGGAGGATCCTGCCGAAGATGTGGCCATTACGGCTCGCCTTTAGGTGTGCTCCTCTGGATAGCGTCATTTAAAGAACAAGGGTCAGCACAATGTTAAAATAAAATCGGAGGAGCCTGCCGAAGATGAGGCCATGACGGCTCGCCTTTAGGTGTCCTCCTCTGGATTGCGTCATTTAAAGAACAAGGGTCAGCACAACGAAAAAAAATGGTCAGCACAACGTAAAAAAAAAATGGTCAGCACAAAGTAAAAAAACCAGTCAGCACAACCCAAAAAAAAGAAAAAAACCGGTCAGCACAACGTTAAAAAAAACCGGTCAGCACAACCCAAAAAAAAGAAAAAAACCGGTCAGCACAACGTAAAAAAAACAAACCGGTCAGCAAAGCTTAAAAAAAAACAAAAAAACAAAAACCGGTCAGCACAACGTATAAAAAAAACCGGTCAGTACAACGTAAAAAAAAACCGGAGGATCCTGCCGAAGATGTGGCCATTACGGCTCGCCTTTAGGTGTCCTCCTCTGGATAGCATCATTTAAAGAACAAGGGTCAGCACAACGTAAAAAAAAAACCCGATCAGCACAACGTAAAAAAAACTGGAAAAAAATATCGATCAGCACAACCTAAAAACAAAAAAACCGGTCAGCACAACATAAAAAAAATGGAAAAAATTGGTCAGCACAACAAAAAAACAAAAAAAAACTAGAAAAAAACCGGTCAGCACAACGTAAAAAAAATTGGAAAAAAATCGGTAAGCACAACGTAAAAGAAAAATCGGTAAGCACAACGTAAAAAAAAATCGGAGGAGCCTGCCGAAGATGAGGCCATTACGACTCCCCTTTAGGTGTCCTCCTCGGGATAGCGTCATTTAAAGAACAAGGGTCAGCACAACGTTAAAAAAAAATCGGAGGAGCCTGCCGAAGATGAGGCCATTACAGCTCGCCTTTAGGTGTCCTGCTCTGGATAGCGTCATTTAAAGAACAAGGGTCAGCACAACGAAAAAGAAAACGGTCAGCACAACGTAAAAAAAAAACCGGTCAGCACAACCCAAAAAAGAGAAAAAACCGTTCAGCAAAACGTAAAAAAAAAAGCGAAATAAAATCGGAGGAGCTTGCCAAAGATGAGGTCATTACGGCTCCCCTTTAGGTGTCCTCCTCGGGATAGCGTCATTTAAAGAACAAGGGTCAGCATAACGTAAAAAAAAACTGGAAAAAACGGGTCAGCAGAACCCAAAAAAAACGGGTCAGCAGAACGTAAAAAATACTGGAAAAAATGGGTCAGCACAACGTAAAATAAATAAAACAAAAACCGGTCAGCACAACGAAAAAAAAACTGGAAAAAAACCGATCAGCACAACATAAAAAAAACTGGAAAAAAACCGGTCAGCACAACGTAAAAAAAATCGGAGGAGCCTGCCGAAGATGAGGCCATTACGGTTCGCCTTTAGGTGTCCTGCTATGGATAGCATCATTTAAAGAACAAGGGTAAGCACAACGTAAAAAAAATGAAAAAAACTGGTCTGCACAATGTAAAAAAAATGGAAAAAAACAATCGGTCAGCACAACCTAAAAAAACGGGCCAGCACAACGTAAAAAAAAAGGAAAAAATGGTCAACACAACGTAAAAAAAACTGAAAAAAAACCAGTCAGCACAACGTAAAATAAAAAAAATCAAAAACCAGTCAGCACAACTTAAAAAAAACCGGAAAAAAATCGGAGGAGCCTGCCGGAGATGAGGCCATTACGGCTCCCCTTTAGGTGTCATCCTCGGGATAGCGTCATTTAAAGAACAAGGGTCAGCACAATGTTAAAAAAAATCGGAGGAGCCTGCCGAAGATGAGGCCATTACGGCTCGCCTTTAGGTCTCCTCCTCTGGATAGCATCATTTAAAGAACAAGGGTCAGCACAACGAAAAAAAATGGTCAGCACAACGTAAAAAGAAAACCGGTCAGCACAATGTTAAAAAAACCGGTCAGCACAACCCAAAAAAAAGAAAAAAACCGGTCAGCACAACGTAAAAAAACAAACCGGTCAGCAAAACTTAAAAAAAAAAACAAAAAACAAAAAACCGGTCAGCACAACGTATAAAAAAACCGGTCAGCACAACGTAAAAAAAAAATCGAACGATCCTGCCGAAGATGTGGCCATTACGGCTCGCCTTTAGGTGTCCTCCTCTGGATAGCGTCATTTAAAGAACAAGGGTCAGCACAACGTAAGAAAAAAAACCCGATCAGCACAACGTAAAAAAAACTGGAAAAAAATCGATCAGCACAACCTAAAAACAAAAAAATCGGTCAGCACAACGTAAAAAAAATGGAAAAAAATCGGTTAGCACAACAAAAAAAACAAAAAAATAGAAAAAAACCGGTCAGCACAACGTAAAAAAAATTGGAAAAAAATCGATAAGCACAACGTAAAAAAAAATCGGAGGAGCCTGCCGAAGATGAGGCCATTACGGCTCGCCTCAAGATGTCCTCCACTGGATAGCGTCATTTAAAGAATAAGGGTCAGCACAAACGTAAAAAAAATAAAAAAAAACCGATCAGCACAACGTAAAAAAATGAAAAAAACCGGTCAGCACAACGTAAAAAAAAGAAAAAAATCGGTCAACACAACGTAAAAAAGAAACTGCAAAAAAATCGGAGGAGCCTGCCGAAGATGAGGCCATTACGACTCCCCTCTAGGTGTCCTCCTCGGGATAGCGTCATTTAAAGAACAAGGGTAAGCACAACGTAAAAAAAATGAAAAAAAAACCGGTCAGCACAATGTAAAAAAAATGGAAAAAAACAATCGGTCAGCACAACCTAAAAAAAGGGGCCAGCACAATGTAAAAAAAAAAGGAAAAAAATGGTCAACACAACGTAAAAAAAAACTGAAATAAAAACCAGTCAGCACAACGTAAAATAAATAAAAAATCAAAAACCAGTCAGCACAACTTAAAAAAAACCGGAAAAAAATCGGAGGAGCCTATCGGAGATGAGGCCATTACGGCTCCCCTTTAGGTGTCATCCTCGGGATAGCGTCATTTAAAGAACAAGGGTCAGCACAATGTTAAAAAAAATCGGAGGAGCCTGCCGAAGATGAGGCCATTACGGCTCGCCTTTAGGTCTTCTCCTCTGAATAGCGTCATTTAAAGAACAAGGGTCAGCACAACGTAAAAAAAAACCCGATCAGCACAACGTAAAAAATAATTGGAAAAAAACCGATCAGCACAACCTAAAAACAAAAAAACCGGTTAGCACAACGTAAAAAAAAACTGGAAAAAAATCGGTTAGCACAACAAAAAAACAAAAAAAACTGGAGAAAAACCGGTCAGCACAACGTAAAAAAAATTGGAAGAAAAATCGGTAAGCACAACGTAAAAAAAAAAATCGGAGGAGCCTGTCGAAGATGAGGCCATTACGACTCGCCTTTAGGTGTCCTCCACTGGATAGCGTCATTTAAAGAATAAGGGTCAGCACAAACGTAAAAAGAAATGAAAAAAAAAACGGTCAACACAACGTAGAAAAAAACTGGTCAACACAACGTAAAAAAAAAACCGGTCAGCACAACCCAAAAAAAAAGAAAAAAATCGGTCAGCACAACGTAAAAAAAAACCGGTCAGCAAAACTTAAAAAAACAAAAAAACAAAAAACCGGTCAGCACAATGTATAAAAAAAACTCGAAAAAAACCGGTCAGCACAACGTAAAAAAAATCGGAGGAACCTGCCGAAGATGAGGCCATTACGGTCGCCTTTAGGTGTCCTCCCCTGGATAGCGTCATTTAAAGAACACGGGTCAGCACAACGTTAAAAAAAAACCGATCAGCTCAACGTAAAAAAAACTAAAAAAAACCGATCAGCACAACCCAAAAACAAAAAAACCGGTAAGAGCAACGTAAAAAAAATGGAAAAAAAATCAGTCAGCACAACGTAATATAAAAAAACAAAAACCGGTCAGCACAACGTAAAAAAAAATCGGTCAGCACAACAAAAAAAAACAAAAAAAAAACTGGAAAAAAACCGGTCAGCATAACGTAAAAAAAATTGGAAAAAACTGGTCAGCACAACATAAAAAAAAATCGGAGGAGCCTGCCAAAGATGAGGCCATTACGGCTCACCTTTAGTGTCCTCCTCTGGATAGCGTCATTTAAAGAACAAGGGTCAGCACAACGTAAAAAAAAGGAAAAAGAACCAGTCAGCACAACGTAAAAAAATGGAAAAAAAAACTGGTCAGCACAACCTAAAAAAACCGGTCAGCACAACCAAAAAACCGGTCAGCACAACGTAAAAAAACCGAAAAAAATCGGAGGAGCCTGCCGAAGATGAGGCCATTACGGCTCCCCTTTAGGTGTCCTCCCGGGAAAGCGTTATTTAAAGAACAAGGGTCAGCACAACGTTAAAAAAAATTGGAGGAGCCTGCCGAAGATGAGGTCATTATGGCTCGCCTTTAGGTATCCTCCTCTAGATAGCGTCATTTAAAGAACAAGGGTCAGCACAACGATCAGCACAACGTAAAAAAAAAAACGGTCAGCACAACCCAAATAAAAAGAAAAAAACCGGTCAGCACAACGTAAAAAAAAACCGGTCCGCACAACTTAAAAAAAAAACAAAAAACCGGTCAACACAACGTATAAAAAAAACTGGAAAAAAACCGGTCAACACAACATAAAAAAAATCGGAGGAGCCTGCCGAAGATGAGGCTATTACGGCTCGCCTTTAGGTGTCCTCCTCTGGATAGCGTCATTTAAAGAACAAGGGTCAGCACAGCGCAAAAAAAAAAAGATCAACACAACATAAAAAAAAAAAACTGGAAAAAAAACTGGTCAGCACAAACCAAAAACAAAAAAAATCGGTCAGCACAACTGATGAGCGGATAATTTGTACGCTTTTTGGCATTGTTTTTAGTATGTTTTTAGTATGATTCAGTTAGTTTTTAGTATATTTTTATTAGTTTTTAGTTAAAATTCACTTTTCTGGACTTTACTATGAGTTTGTGTGTTTTTCTGTGATTTCAGGTATTTTCTGGCTGAAATTGAGGGACCTGAGCAAAAATCTGATTTA
>NC_029779.3:18567097-18568861 GCF_000817695.3 Arachis duranensis
GCGTTCATCACCATATCCATTTGAGTTTGCCTGACTAAGATTTACAAGATGACCATAGCTTGCTTCATACTAACAATCTCCGTGGGATCGACCCTTACTCGCGTAAGGTTTATTACTTGGACGACCTAGTACATTTGCTGGTTAGTTGTGCGAAGTTGTGTTAATGCCATGGTATTGAACACCAAGTTTTTGGAGTTCATGACCGGGGATTATGACAGTTGTGAAAAGTATTGTTCACAATTTCGCGCACCAAGTTTTTGGCGCCGTTGTCGGGGATTGTTCAGTTTGGACAACTGACGGTTCATCTTGTTGCTTAGATTAGGTATTTATTTTTTCGAAATTCTTGAAGAAGAATTCTAGAGTTTCATGATGATTTGTTGAAGTCTGGCTGGCTAAGAAGCCATGTCTAATCTCATTGGACCGAGGTTTCAACTTATCATCACAAGAGCTTGTTGATCTTTATCAATCCTGCTTTTGGAGCAGTGATCTGCTAAGGCTTGGCTGGCCATTGGCCATGTCTAGTGTTTTGGACCGAAGCTTTCTTTGAAAGCTTGGCTGGCTGTGAAGCCATGTCTAATTCCTGGACCGGAGTCTTAGACTAGCATTGCACTGATTCCTGGAATTCTCATTAAGAATTTTGATATCTTCTTCCATTTAATTTTCGAAAAACACAAAAAAATCAAAAAAATCATAAAATCCAAAAATTTCTTGCGTGAGTCTAGTGTCTCATGTTAAGTTTGGTGTCAATTGCATGCATTCATTCATGTGTCCTAAGGATCTTCAAGTAATTCTTGATGATTTTCGTGCTCTGGTCTTTAAATTCAATTGACTTGAGTGTTTTGTGTGTCTCATATGCATTTTTATTCTGTTAGTGTCAGTAGTATACAAACTGCTAAGTTTGGTGTCTTGCATGCATTGTTAATTGATTTTAGTTGCATTTTGATTATTAAAATTCCAAAAATATTTTTTAATTTGTGTCTTCTCAAGTCAATGATACAGAGAATTGAAGATTCAGAACATACAGCAGAGGAATTATACAGAAAAAAGCTGGGCGTTCAAAACGCCCAGTGAAGAAGGACAGACTGGCGTTTAAACGCTAGCCAGGGTACCTGGTTGGGCGTTTAACGCCCAAAGAGGTATAGTTTTGGGCGTTAAATGCCAGAATGTGCACCATTCTGGGCGTTTAACGCCAGGATGGCACAAGGGGGAAGATTTTGTTTTCAAATCAATTTTTTTTAGTTTTCAAAATCTTTTTAAAATCAAATCTTTTTCAAATCAATTTCTCAATCAAATCTTTTTCAACATCAATTTCTTTCCTTTTTCAAAGATACTTGCTATCAATTAATGATTTGATTCAACATTTCAAGTAGGTTGCCTTTTCTGTTGAGAAAGGTTTAATGTTTGAATCATATCTTTTCTTGTCAGCCAAGTTTTTAATTTTCAAAATCAAATCTTTTTAAATGTTTTTCAAATCATATCTTCTCAATCACATCTTTTTAAAACTAATCATATCCTCTTAATCACATCTTTTTCAAAATAGTTTTCAATCAAATCTTTTTGATTTCTAATTTCAAAATCTTTTTCAAAAATCACTTTATTTCTTTCCTACTTTCATTTTCGAAAATTAAGTAATGTTTTTCAAAAATGTTTTCAATATTTTTACGTAATTTTCGAAAATCACTTCCCTTCTTCTCACATCATTCTATTTATGGACTAACACTATTCCTTAATGCAAAATTCGAACTCCATCTTCTTTGATAAGTT
>NC_029779.3:18571783-18572418 GCF_000817695.3 Arachis duranensis
AACACCTCTTCCCCAAAAACCCTTCACCTATCAAATCCCTTCTTTCTCTTCACCACTCACATCCATCCTTCATAAAACCCCACCTACCTCACCATTCAAATTCAAACCACTCTCCCACCCAAACCCACCCTCAAGTGACCGAACCCTCCCTTCCCCCTCTCCTATATATACCCTCCTTCACTCCTTCCCTTTTCACACAACATACACACCACTTCTCCCCTTCTTGGCCGAAAATAAAAGCCATTCCCTTCTCCTTCATTTCTTCTTCTTCTACTCTCTTCTTTCTTAATTTGCTCGAGGACGAGCAAACCTTTTAAGTTTGGTGTGGTAAAAGCATTGCTTTTTGTTTTTCCATAACCATTTATGGCATCCAAGGCCGAAAAAACCTCTAGAAAGAGGAAAGGGAAGACAAAAGCTTCCAAGGAAAGGGTGCATCAAGACCACTTCTATGAAGTTGTGGCCTTGAAGAAGGTGATCCCCGAGGTCCCTTTTTCACTCAAAAAGGGTGAATATCCGGAGATCCGACATGAGATCCGAGGAAGAGGTTGGGAAGTTCTTACCAACCCCATTCAACAAGTCGGAATCTTAATGGTTCAAGAGTTCTATGCCAATGCATGGATCACCAAGAACCATGA
>NC_029779.3:18572775-18574052 GCF_000817695.3 Arachis duranensis
CTCAAGAACTTTATAAGGTGGCGGATAAGTCTTTTACCTTGGCAAGGTTAGCCTTTCCTTATCTCATTTGTCACCTCTGTTATTCAGTTGGAGTTGACATAGAGGGAGACATCCCCATTGATGAGGATAAGCCCATCACTAAGAAGAGGATGGAGCACACAAGAGATCCCACTCATCATGAGATCCCTGAGATACCTCAAGGGATGCACTTTCCTCCACAGAACTATTGGGAGCAACTAAACACCTCCCTAGGAGAATTGAGTTCCAACATGGGACAACTAGGGATGGAGCATCAAGAACACTCCATCCTCCTCCATGAAATTAGAGAAGATCAAAGAATCATGAGAGAGGAGCAACAAAGACAAGGAAGAGACATTGAGGAGCTCAAGCACTCCATAAGATCTTCAAGAGGAAGAAAGAGCCGCCATCACTAAGGTGGACCCGTTCCTTGATTTCCTTGTTCTTTATTCTTCTGTTTTTCGAATTTTATGCTTGTGTTTATCCATGTTTGTGTCTTGTGATCATTAGTGTCTTAGTGTCTATGCCTTAAAGTTATGAATGTCCTATGAATCCATCACCTCTCTTAAATAAAAACGTGCTTAATTGGAAAAGGAAAGAATTGCATGAATTTTGAATTTTATAACAGTTTAATTATTTTGATGTTGTGGCATTACTTTTGTCTTCTGAATTTATGCTTAAACAGTGCATATGTCTTTTGAATTTGTGGTTCATGAATGTTGGCTCTTGAAAGAATGATGAAAAAGGAGACATGTTACTGAGGATCTGAAAAATCATAAAAATGATCCTTGAAGCAAGAAAAAGCAATGAAAAAAAAAAAAGAAAATTTCGAAAAAAAAGAGAAAAAGAGAAAACGAAAAAAAAAAGAGAGAGAGAAAAAGAAAGAAAAAGAAAAGAATAAAGTTGTGATCCAAGGCAAAAAGAGTGTGCTTAAGAACCCTGGACACCTCTAATTGGGGACTCTAGCAAAGCTGAGTCACAATCTAAAAAGGTTCACCCAATTATGTCTCTGTGGCATGTATGTATCCGGTGGTAATACTGGAAGACAGAGTGCTTTGGGCTACAGCCAAGACTCAATAAGTAGCTATGTTCAAGAATCATCATACTTAACTAGGAGAATCAATAACACTATCCGGATTCTAAGTTCCTAAAGAAGCCAATCATTCTGAATTTCAAAGGATAGAGTGAGATGCCAAAACTGTTCAGAGGCAAAAAGCTAAAAGCCCCGCTCATCTAATTAATACTGATCTTCATAGATG
>NC_029779.3:18575241-18579824 GCF_000817695.3 Arachis duranensis
GACAGATGATTAGCCATGCTGTGACAGAGCATAGGAACGTTTTCACTGAGAGGATGGGAGGTAGCCACTGACAACGGTGAAACCCTACATAAGCTTGCCATGGAAAGGAGCAAGAAGGATTGGATGAAGACAGTAGGAAAGCAGAGAGACGGAAGGGAAGGCATCTTCATGTGCTTATCTGATGTTCCTACCAATGAATTACATAAGTACCTCTATCTTTATCTTTATGTTTTTATGCATTCATCACCATATCCATTTGAGTTTGCCTGACTAAGAGTTACAAGATGACCATAGCTTGCTTCATACTAACAATCTCCGTGGGATCGACCCTTACTCGCATAAGGTTTATTACTTGGACGACCCAGTGCACTTGCTGGTTAGTTGTGCGAAGTTGTGTAATGCCATGGTATTGAACACCAAGTTTTCGGGGTTCATGACCGGGGATTATAAGAGTTGTGAAAAGTATTGTTCACAATTTCGCGCACCAACAACGTAAAAAAAAATTGGAAAAAAATTGGTCAGCACAACGTAACATAAAAAAAACCGGTCAGCACCACGTAAAAAAAACACCGGTCAGCACAACAAAAAACACTGGAAAAAACCGGTCAGCACAACGTAAAAAAGTCGGAGGAGCCTGCCGAAGATGAGGCCATTACGGCTCGCCTTTAGGTGTCCTCCTCTAGATAGCGTCTTTTAAAGAACAAGGGTCAGCACAACGTAAAAAAATGAAAAAAATCGGTCAGCACGACGTAAAAAAAATGAAAAAAAATCGGTCAGCACAACCTAAAAAAATCGGTCAGTACAATGTAAAAAAAAGGAAAAAAACTGGTCAACACAACGTAAAAAAAACTGGAAAAAAAATCAGAGGAGCCTGCCGAAGATGAGGCCATTACGGCTCCCCTTTAGGTGTCCTCCTCGGGTTAGCGTCATTTAAAGAACAAGGGTCAGCACAACGTTAAAAAAAGATCGGAGGAGCCTGCCGAAGATGAGGGCATTACAGTTCCCCTTTAGGTGTCCTCCTAGGAATAGCGTCATTTAAACAACAAGGGTCAGCACAACGTAAAAAAAAATCTAGAAAAAAAAACCAGTCAGCAGAACGTAAAAAAATTGAAAAAAAAAATCGGAGGAGCCTGCGGAAGATGAGGCCATTACGGCTCCCCTTTAGGTGTCCTCCTCGAGATAGCGTCATTTAATGAATAAAGGTCAGCACAAACGTTAAAAAAAAAATCGGAGGAGCCTGCCGAAGATGAGGCCATTACGGCTCGCCTTTAGGTGTTCTCTTCTGGATTGCGTCATCTAAAGAACAAGGTCAGCACAACGTAAAAGAAAAACCGGTCAGCACAACCCAAAAAAAGAAAAAACCGGTCAGCACAACGTAAAATAACACAAACCGGTCAGCAAAACTTAAAAAAAAACAAAAAAACAAAAAACCGGTCAGCCCAACGTATAAAAAAATCGGTCAGCACAACGTAAAAAAATCGGAGGATCCTGCTAAAGATGTGGCCATTACGGCTCGCCTTTAGGTGTCCTCCTCTGGATAGCGTCATTTAAAGAACAAGGGTCAGCACAACGTAAAAAAAAAACCCGATCAGCACAACGTAAAAAAAAACTGGAAAAAATCGATCAGCACAACCTAAAAACAAAAAAACCGGTCAGCACAACGTAAAAAAATGGAAAAAAATCGGTCACCACAACATAAAAAACAAAAAAAACTAGAAAAAAAACCGGTCAGCACAACGTAAAAAAAATTGGAAAAAAATCGGTAAGCACAACGTAAAAAAAATCAGAGGAGCCTGCCGAAGATGAGGCCATTACGGCTCGACTTTAGGTGTCCTCCACTGGATAACGTCATTTAAAGAATTAGGGTCAGCACAAACGTAAAAAAAATGAAAAAAAAACAATCAGCACAACGTAAAAAAATGAAAAAAACCGGTCAGCACAACCTAAAAAAACCGGTCAGCACAACGTAAAAAAAAGAAAAAAACCGGTCAACACAACGTAAAAAAAATTGGAAAAAATCGGTGGAGCTGCCAAAGATGAGGCCATTACGACTCCCCTTTAGGTGTCCTCCTCGGGATAGCGTCATTTAAAGAACAAAGGTCAGCACAATGTTAAAAAAAATCGGAGGAGCCTGCCGAAGATGAGGCCAATAGGGCTCGCCTTTAGGTGTCCTCCTCTGGATAGCGTCATTTAAAGAACAAGGGTCAGCACAACAAAAAAAAAGAGAAAAAACCGGTCAGCACAACGTAAAATAAATAAAACAAAAATCGGTCAGCACAACGTAAAAAAAAAAAACGGTCAGCATAATGTAAAAAAAAAGGGAAAAAAGGAAAAAAAATCGGTCAGCACAACGTAAAAGAAAACTGTCAGTACAACGTAAAAAAAAAGGAAAAAAACTGGTCAGCACAACGTAAAAAAAATTAGAGGAGCCTGCTGAAGATGAGCCCATTATGGCTCGCCTTTAGGTGTCCTCGTCGGGATAGCGTCATTTTAAGAACAAGGGTCAGCACAATATTAAAAAAAAACTAGCCAGCACAACGAAAAAAAAAAAGGAAAAAACCGGTCAGCACATCGTAAAAAAAACAGAAAAAAATCGGAGGAGCCTGCCGAAGATGAGGCCATTACGGCTCGCCTTTAGGTGTCCTCCTCGGGATAGCGTCATTTTAAGAACAAGGGTCAGCACAACGAAAAAAAAAATGGGTCAACACAACGTAAAAAAAAGGAAAAAACGGTCAGTACAACGTAAAAAAAATCGGTTAGCACAACATAAAGAGAAAAGGAAAAAAACTGGTCAGCACAACGTTAAAAAAAAATCGGAGGAGCCTGCCGAAGATGAGGCCATTAGGGCTCCCCTTTAGGTGTCCTCCTCGGGATAACATCATTTAAAGAACAAGTGTCAGCACAACGTAAAAAAAAAAAAAAACCGGTCAGCACAACGTAAAAAAAAGGTCATCACAACGTTAAAAGAAAAGGGTCAGCACAACGTAAAGAAAAAACCTGTCAACACAACATAAAAAAAAAGAAAAAAACCGGCCAGCACAACGTAAAAAAAATCGGAGGAGCCTGCCGAAGATGAGGCCATTACGGCTCGCCTTTAGGTGTACTCCTCGGGATAGCGTCATTTTAAGAACAAGGTTCAGAACAACGTTAAAAAAAAAACTGGTCAGCCCAGAATAAAAAAAAAAAATCGATCAACACAAAAAAAAAAAAAAAAAGCCATAGAAAAAAATCGGAGGAGCCTGTCGAGGATGAGGCCATTACGGCACGCCTTTAGGTGTCCTCCTCGGGATAGCGTCATTTTAAGAACAAGGGTCAGCACAGCGTTATAAAAAAAACAAAAAAAATTGGAGGAGCCTACCGAAGATGAGGCCATTACGGCTTGCCTTTAGGTGTCTTCCTCGAGATAGCGTCATTTTAAGAACAAGAGTCAGCACAACGCTAAAAAAAAAAACCGAAGGAGCCTACCGAAGATGAGGCCATTACGGTGCCTTTAGGTGTCCTCCTCTGGATACCGTCATTTAAAGAACAAGAGTCAGCACAACGTAAAAATAATCGGAGGAGCCTGCTCAAGATGAGGCCATTACGGCTCCCCTTTAGGTGTCCTACTCAGGATAGCGTCATTTAAAGAACAAGGGTCAGCACAACGTTAAAAAAAATAAATCGGTCAGCACAACATAAAAAAACGGTCATCACAACTTTAAAAAAAAGAGGTCAGAACAACGTAAAAAAAAAGAAACCGGTCAACACAACGATAAAAAAAAAGGAAAAAACTGGTTAGCACAACGTAAAAAAAAAATCGGAGGAGCCTGCCAAAGATGAGGCCATTAAGGCTCGCCTTTAGGTGTCCTCCTCGGGATAGCGTCATTTTAAGAACAAGGTTCAGCACAACGTTAAAAAAAAAACTAGTCAGCACAACGTAAAAAAAAGGAAAAAAAGGATAAAAACCGATCAGCACAACGTAAAAAAAAAATCGGAGGAGCCAACCAAAGATGAGGCCATTACGGCTCGCCTTTAGGTGTCCTCCTTGGGATAGCGTCATTTTAAGAACAAGGGTCAGCACAACATTAAAAAAAAATCGGAGGAGCTTGCCGAAGATGAGGCCATTACGGCTCCCCTTTAGGTGTTGATGAGCGGATAATTTATACGCTTTTTGGCATTGTTTTTAGTATGTTTTTAGTATATTTTAGTTAGTTTTTAGTATACTTTTATTAGTTTTTAGTTAAAATTCACTTTTCTGGACTTTACTATGAGCTTGTGTGTTTTTCTGTGATTTCAGGTATTTTCTAGTTGAAATTGAGGGTCCTGAGCAAAAATCTGATTCAGAGGCTGAAAAGGACTGCAGATGCTGTTGGATTCTGACCTCCCTACACTCGAAGTGGATTTTCTGGAGCTACAGAAGCCCAATTGGCGCTGTCTCAATGGCGTTGAAAAGTAGACATCCTGGGCTTTCCAGCAATGTATAATAGTCCATACTTTTCCCGAGATTTGATGGCCCAAATTGGCGTTGCAAATCAGCTTCAGAATTCCCAGCGTTTAACGCTGAAACTGGCATAAAAATTGGAGTTAAACGCCCAAACTGGCAT
>NC_029779.3:18580461-18581538 GCF_000817695.3 Arachis duranensis
TTGCAAAAGTGTGATTGCAATTTCGTGCACCAAGTTTTTGGCGCCGTTGCCGGGGATTGTTCGAGTTTGGACAACTGACGGCTTATCTTGTTGCTTAGATTAGGACTGTTTTATTTTTGTTGGTTTAGAGTCTTTTAGTTGAGTCTAGTCTCATATTTTAAGTTTGGTGTCAATTGCATGCTTTTGTTTTTCTTTTAATTTTCGAATTTGCATGTCCTTGTCCCTTTTTTATCCTTAAAAATTCTAAGTTTGGTGTCCTCTTTGTGTTTTTCCCTTAAAATTTTCGAAAATTAGTGTTTGATTTTCTAAAAATTTTAAGTTTGGTGTCATTTTGTTGCTTTTCTCTTTCCTCATTTCAAAAAAAATATATATCAAATCTCTTCAAAATAATCATATCTTTTCTATTACTAACTCCAAAATCTTTTTAACTAATTAATTGATTTAGTTTTCAATTTGCTTTGATCTTATTTTCTTTTAGTTTTCGAAAATTTATTTTGTTTTCCTTTTGTTTTATTTTTTTTTTCAGTCAATTCAAAAAAAAAATTTTTTTAATTTACTTGCAATCCATATCATTTCCCTTTCTCCATCATGGACCTAAGTGGAATTGAGCAGTCCAGAAGGACTTTGGGGTCATATGCTAACCCTATTACGGCTGCATATGGGAGTAGCATCTGTATACCTCCCATCAAAGCAAGCAGCTTTGAGCTAAACCCTCAACTCATTATCATGGTGCAGCAAAATTGCCAGTATTCCGGTCTTCCACAGGAAGAACCTACTGAGTTTCTGGCACAATTCTTACAACTTGCTGACACAATACGTGATAAAGAGGTGGATCAGGATGTCTACAGATTATTACTGTTTCCATTTGCTGTAAAAGATCAAGCTAAGAGGTGGTTAAACAACCAACCTACAACAAGCATAAAGACATGGAAACAGTTATCAGACAAATTCCTGAATCAATTTTACCCTCCAAAAAGGATGACACAGCTAAGGCTGGACATCCAAGGCTTTAAACAAAAGGATAATGAATCCCTTTATAATGCCTGGGAGAGGTATAAAGGTATGCTAAGAAAATGC
>NC_029779.3:18581603-18582022 GCF_000817695.3 Arachis duranensis
GGTACAGTTAGACATCTTCTACTATGGGCTTACAGAAAAAGCTCAGATGTCTCTAGACCACTCAGCTGGTGGATCTATACATATGAGGAAGACGATTGAAGAGGCTCAAGAGCTTATAGATACTGTTGCTAGAAATCAATATTTGTACTCTAGCAATGAGTTCTCTACAAAAGAAGAAGTTCTGGCAGTAGCCACTGATCCTACTCCTCAAGAACAGATGGTTGAGCTTAATCAGCAATTACAACTGATGACAAAACAGTTAGCAGAATTTAAAGAGATGCTCCAAGAAACCAAAATTGCTAACAAGAACATAGAATCACAATTGAATCAGGCAAAACAGCAGTTATCTAAACAGATAACAGAAGAATGCCAAGCAGTTCAACTGAGGAGTGGGAAGACATTGAATAACACTGCTCAAA
>NC_029779.3:18582123-18582677 GCF_000817695.3 Arachis duranensis
GGAGAGAAGTTGGCGTTAAACGCCCAATCTTCACCCAATCCTGGCGTTCAGACGCCAAGGGAGGATCAGACACCTGAGAGTGCTGACAGTAATCCCTTTAAAAAGGCTTCTTCAACCGCTTCTGTAAGGAATAAACCTGCAGCAACTAAGGTTGAAGAATATAAAGCCAAGATGCCTTATCCTCAGAAACTCCGCCAAGCGGAACAGAATAAGCAATTTGCCCGCTTTGCAGACTATCTAAGGACTCTTGAAATAAAGATTCCGTTTGCAGAGGCACTTAAGCAAATACCTTCTTATGCTAAGTTCATGAAAGAGATCTTAAGTCATAAGAAAGATTGGAGAGAAACTGAAAAAGTATTTCTCACTGAAGAATGCAGTGCAGTCATTTAAAAAAGCTTACCAGAAAAGCTTCAAGATCCAGGAAGCTTTATGATACCATGCACATTAGAAGGTGCTTGCACCAAGACAGCCCTGTGTGACCTTGGAGCAAGCATCAATCTAATACCTGCATCCACCATCAGAAAGCTTGGGTTGACTGAAGAAGTCAAACCAAC
>NC_029779.3:18582718-18583123 GCF_000817695.3 Arachis duranensis
GTCCAAGTAATAAACCTTACGCGAGTAAGGGTCGATCCCACAGAGATTGTTGGTATGAAGCAAGCTATGGTCACCTTGTAAATCTTAGTCAGGCAAACTCAAATGGTTATGGATGATGAATAAAACATAAAGATAAAGATAGAGATATTTATGTAATTCATTGGTGGGAATTTCAGATAAGCGTATGAAGATGCTTGGTCCCTTCTGTCTCTCTGCTTTCCTACTGTCTTCCTCCAAGCATTCTTACTCCTTTCTATGGCAAGCTGTATGTAGGACATCACCGTTGTCAATGGCTACTTCCCATCCTCTCAGTTAAAATGGTCCAAATGCGCTGTCACAGCACGGCTAATCATCTGTCGATTCTCGATCATGTTGGAATAGGATCCATTGATCCTTTTGCGTCTG
>NC_029779.3:18583157-18583450 GCF_000817695.3 Arachis duranensis
ACTAACGCCCAGCCCTCAGGAGTTTGAAGCTCGTCACAGTCATTCAATCATTGAATCCTACTCAGAATACCACAGACAAGGCTTAGACCTTCCGGATTCTCTTGAATGCCGCCATCAATTCTAGCTTATACCACGAAGATTCCGGTTAAAGAATCCAAGAGATATACACCCAATCTAAGGTAGAACGGAGGTGGTTGTCAGGCACACGTTCATGGGTGAGAATGATGATGAGTGTCATGGATCATCACATTCATCAAGTTGAAGAACAAGTGATATCTTGGAACAAGAACAAG
>NC_029779.3:18583618-18584689 GCF_000817695.3 Arachis duranensis
AAATCCACTTCCGGGCCCACTTGGTGTGTGCTTGGGCTGAGCATTGAAGCATTTTCGTGTAGAGACTCTTCTTGGAGTTAAATGCCAGCTTTTGTGCCAGTTTGGGCGTTTAACTCCCATCCTTGTGCCAGTTCCGGCGTTTAACGCTGGAAATTCTGAGGGTGACTTTGAACGCCGGTTTGGGCCATCAAATCTTGGGCAAAGTATGGACTATCATATATTGCTGGAAAGCCCAGGATGTCTACTTTCCAACGCCGTTGAGAGCGCGCCAATTAGGCTTCTGTAGTTCCAGAAAATCTACTTCGAGTGCAGGGAGGTCAGAATCCAACAGAATCTGCAGTCCTTTTTAGTCTCTGAATTAGATTTTTGCTCAGGTCCCTCAATTTCAGCCAGAAAATACCTGAAATCACAAAAAAACACACAAACTCATAGTAAAGTCCAGAAAAGTGAATTTTAACTAAAACTAATAAAAATATACTAAAAACTAACTCAATCCTACTAGAAATATACTAAAAACAATGCCAAAAAGCGTACAAATTATCCGCTCATCACAACACCAAACTTAAATTGTTGCTTGATACTCGAGGTACAGCAGAGCTCCACACCTTAATCTATGGTGTGTAGAAACTCCACCGTTGAAAATACATAAGTGATAGTGTTATCATTGGCTTCGGCCCCATAGAGGGAACCAGAAGAACCAAGATGAAAATACAATAGTAAAAGGTCCTATATATAGAGAACTAGTAGCCTAGGGTGTACAGAGATGAGTAAATGACATAAAAATCCACTTCCGGGCCCACTAGGTGTGTGCTTGGGCTGAGCATTGAAGCATTTTCGTGTAGAGACTCTTCTTGGAGTTAAACGCCAGCTTTGGTGCCAGTTTGGGCGTTTAACTCCCATCCTTGTGCCAGTTCCGGCGTTTAACGCTGGAAATTCTGAGGGTGACTTTGAACGCCGGTTTGGGCCATCAAATCTTGGGCAAAGTATGGACTATCATATATTGCTGGAAAGCCCAGGATGTCTACTTTCCAACGCCGTTGAGAGCGCGCCAATTGGGCTTCTGTAGCTCCA
>NC_029779.3:18588289-18588893 GCF_000817695.3 Arachis duranensis
ATTTGGATGATTTCTCCATGAAGGGTTATAGGTGTTTCCATAGGGTTCTCCCATGTAATTCATCTCTTCCATTGAAGGGTTCTCAGGATCATAAGCTTCTTCTTCAGATGAAGCTTCCTTAGTACTGCCTGGTGCATTTTTCATTCCAGACAGACTTTGAGAAATCAAATTGACTTGCTGAGTGAATATTTTGTTCTGAGCCAATATGGCATTCAGAGTGTCAATCTCAAGAACTCCTTTCTTCTGATTTGTCCCATTGTTCACAGGATTTCTTTCAGAAGTGTACATGAATTGGTTATTTGCAACCATTTTAATTAGTTCTTGAGCTTCTGTAGGCGTCTTCTTCAGATGAAGAGATCCTCCAGCAGAGCTATCCAAGGACATCTTGGATAGTTCAGAGAGACCATCATAGAAAATACCTATGATGCTCCATTCAGAAAGCATATCAAGGGGACACTTTCTGATTAATTGTTTGTATCTTTCCCAAGCTTCATAGAGGGACTCTCCTTCCTTCTATCTGAAGGTTTGGACTTCCACTCTAAGCTTACTCAATTTTTGAGGTGGAAAGAACTTTACCAAGAAGGCATTGACTAGCTTTTCCCAA
>NC_029779.3:18588937-18590798 GCF_000817695.3 Arachis duranensis
TCCCAAGAGTCCAGGCTTTCTTTAGGTTGAGAGTCCAACCATGTCCTAGCTCTGTCTCTTACAGCAAAAGGAAATAGCATAAGTCTGTAGACCTCAGGGTTAACCCCATTGGTCTTGACAGTGTCACAGATTTGCAAGAATTCAGCTAAAAACTGATGAGGATCTTCCAATGAAAGTCCATGGCCTCTATGTCACAGTATAGAGATTCCTTGAGGTGTTAGAGGAAAAGAAAAATGGAAGGAAGAGGTAGAAAATTCAAACTTATCAAGAAAGATGGAGTTCGAATTGGGCATTAAGGAATAGTGTTAGTCCATAAATAGAAGGATGTGAGAAGAGGGGAAGAAATTTTTGAAAATTAAGTAAAAGATTTTGAAAACATTTTGAAAGACTTCAATTGATTTTCGAAAACCATGATTGAGAAAGAAGTAAAGTGATTTTTGAAAAAGATTTTGAAATTAGAAATCAAAAAGATTTGATTGAAAACTATTTTGAAAAAGATGTGGTTAAGAAGATATGATTGATTTTAAAAAGAATGTGATTGAGAAGATATGATTTGAAAAACATTTTAAAAAGATTTGATTTTAAAAATTAATAACTTGGCTAACAAGAAAAGATATGATTCAAACATTAAACCTTTCTCAACAGAAAAGGCAACATACTTGAAATGTTGAATCAAATCATTAATTGATAGCAAGTATCTTTGAAAATGGAAAGAAGTTGATTTTGAAAAAGATTTGATTGAAAAGATTTGATTTGAAAAAGATTTGAATTTGAAAAGATTTTGAAAACTAAAAAATTTTTGATTTGAAAACAAAATCCTCCCTCTTGTGCCATCCTGCCGTTAAACGCCCAGAATGGTGCACATTCTGGCGTTTAACGCCCAAACCACTACCCTTTTGGGCGTTAAACGCCCAGCCAGGCACCCTGGCTGGCGTTTAAACGCCAGTTTGCCTTCCTCACTGGGCGTTTTGAACGCCCAGCTTTTTCTGTGTAATTCCTCTGCAGTATGTTCTGAATCTTCAATTCTCTATATTATTGACTTGAAAAGACACAAATTAAAAATATTTTTGGATTTTTAATGATAAGGACAATTCAAAATGCAACTAGAATCAAATAACAATGCATGCAAGACACCAAACTTAGCAGTTTGTATACTACTGACACTAACAAGATGATAATGCACATGAGAAACAACAAAACACTCAAGTTAATAGAATTCTAAAAATCAGAGTAAGAAATCATCAAGAACAACTTGAAGATTAATGAAGACACATGCATGAGTGCAAGAAGATCAAAAACATGCAATTGACACCAAACTTAAAATGAGACTCTAGACTCAAACAAGAAATTTTTGGATTTTATGATTTTGTAATTTTTTTTGTGCTTTTCGAAAATTAAGTGGAAAAGAAAATAAAGGTATCAAAATTCTTAATGAGAATTCCAGGAATCATTGCAATGCTAGTCTAAGACTCCGGTCCAGGAATTAGACATGGCTTCATAGCCAGCCAAGCTTTCAAAGAAAGTTCCGGTCCAAAACACTAGACATGGCCAATGGCCAGCCAAGCCTTAGCAGATCATTGCTCCAACAGCAAGATTGATAGAAATCAACAAGCTCTGGTGATGATAAATTGAAACCTCGGTCCAATAAAATTAGACATGGCTTCACAGCCAGCCAGACTTCAACAAATCATCATGAAACTCTAGAATTCATCTTCAAGAATTCTGAAAAAAAATATACCTAATCTAAGCAACAAGATGAACCGTCAGTTGTCCATACTCGAACAATCCCCGGCAACGGCGCCAAAAACTTGGTGCACGAAATTGTGATCAATACTTTTCACAACTCAAATAATCCCCGGTG
>NC_029779.3:18591044-18592688 GCF_000817695.3 Arachis duranensis
GTCTGTCACTAACGCCCCGCCCTCATGAGTTTGAAGCACGTCACAGTCATTTAGTCATTGAATCCTACTCAGAGTACCACAGACAAGGTTAGACCTTCTGGATTCTCTTGAATGCCGCCATCAGTTCCAGCCTATACCACGAAGATTCCGATTAAAGAATCCAAGAGATATTCACCCAATCGAAGGTAGAACGGAGGTGGTTGTCAGTCACACGTTCATAGGTGAGAATGATGATGAGTGTCACGGATCATCACATTCATCAAGTTGAAGAACAAGTGATATCTTAGAACAAGAACAAGCGGAATTGAATAGAAGAACAATAGTAATTGCATTAATACTCGAGGTACAGCAGAGCTCCACACCTTAATCTATGGTGTGTAGAAACTCCACCGTTGAAAATACATAAGAACAAGGTCTAGGCATGGCCGATTGGCCAGCCTCCCAATGTAGAGGGAACCATAAGAACCAAGATGAAAATACAATAGTAAAAGGTCCTATATATAGAGAACTAGTAGCCTAGGGTGTACAGAGATGAGTAAATGACATAAAAATCCACTTCTGGGCCCACTTCCTGTGTGCTTGGGCTGAGCATTGAAGCATTTTCGTGTAGAAACTCTTCTTGGAGTTAAACGCCAGCTTTGGTGCCAGTTTGGGCGTTTAACTCCCATCCTTGTGCCAGTTCCGGCGTTTAACTCTGGAAATTCTGAGGGTGACTTTGAACGCCGGTTTGGGCCATCAAATCTTGGGCAAAGTATGAACTATCATATATTGCTGGAAAGCCCAGGATGTCTACTTTCCAACGCCGTTGAGAGCGCGCCAATTGGGCTTTTGTAGCTCCAGAAAATCCACTTCGAGTGCAGGGAGGTCAGAATCCAACAGCATCTGCAGTCCTTTTTAGTCTGTGAATCAGATTTTTGCTCAGGTCCCTCAATTTCAGCCAGAAAATACCTGAAATCACAGAAAAACACACAAACTCATAGTAAAGTCCAGAAAAGTGAATTTTAACTAAAAACTAATAAAAATATACTAAAAACTAACTCAATCATACTAGAAATATACTAAAAACAATGCCAAAAAGCGTACAAATTATCCGCTCATCAGAAGGTGCTTGCACCAAGACAGCCCTATGTGATCTTGGAGCAAGTATCAATCTAATACCTGCATCAACTATCAGAAAGCTTGGGTTGACTGAAGAAGTCAAACCAACCCGGATGTGCCTCCAACTTGCTGATGACTCCATTAAATATCCATCAGGCATAATAGAGGACATGATTGTCAAGGTTGGACCATTCACCTTTCCAACTGACTTTGTGGTGCTGGAAATGGAGGAGCACAAGAGTGCAACTCTCATTCTAGGAAGACCTTTCCTAGCAACTGGACGAATTCTCATTGAGGTACAAAAAGGGGAAGTAACCCTGAGAGTCAATGAGGATGAGTTCAAGTTGAATGCTGTAAAAGCTATGCAGCATCCAGACACACCAAATGACTGCATGGGCACTGACATTATTGACTCTTTGGTGGAAGAGATCAATATGACTGAAAGTCTAGAATCAGAGCTTGAGAACATCTTCAAGGATGCTCAGCCTGATCAAGAAGAACCAGAGGAAACAAAGGAATTTTTGAAAATTCCTCAGGAGGAGGATA
>NC_029779.3:18594487-18594858 GCF_000817695.3 Arachis duranensis
GGAGTAATCCGTAGATGTGTGCCTAAAGAAGAAGCACAGAAGATCCTCTGGCACTGCCATGGATCACAGTATGGAGGACATTTTGGAAGTGAGCGAACAGCCACAAGAGTCCTCCAATATGGCTTCTACTGGCCTACTCTCTATAAAGACTCTTGAGTGTTTGTACTTAACTGTGACAGTTGCCAAAGATCTGGCAATCTACCTCACAGTTATGCTATGCCTCAACAAGGGATCTTGAAAATTGAGTTGTTTGATGTATGGGGTATTGACTTTATGGGGTCTTTCCCACAATCATACTCAAACACTTACATTCTGGTGGCAGTGGACTATGTATCTAAATGGGTAGAAGCAATTGCTACACCCACTAATGA
>NC_029779.3:18595094-18595637 GCF_000817695.3 Arachis duranensis
TAACAGAGAGCTAAAAAGAATCCTAGAGTGGACTGTAATAGCCCGAAGAAAGGATTGGGCAAGGAGCTTGGATGATGCTCTGTGGGTGTACAGAATAGCATTCAAGACCCCAATAGGAACTTCACCATAGCAACTTGTGTATGGCAAGGCCTGTCATCTGCCCGTGGAACTGGAACATAAAGCCTACTGGGCAACCAGATTCCTAAACTTGGATGCTAAGTTAGCTGGTGAAAAGAGATTACTCCAGCTAAATGAGCTAGATGAATTTAGACTGAATGCCTTTGAAAATGCAAAGATTTATAAGGAAAAGGCAAAGAAGTGGCATGACAAGAAGTTGTCATCCAGAGTCTTTGAGCCAGGACAAAAAGTTCTGCTCTTCAACTCTAGGCTCAAATTGTTTCCAGGAAAACTTAAATCCTGGTGGAGGGGTCCATTTGTGATTACAGGAGTGTCACCATATGGATATGTTGAGCTTCAGGATACTGACTCTGACAAGAAGTTCATTGTTAATGGACAAAGGATCAAGCATTATCTTGAAAGCAA
>NC_029779.3:18595741-18596297 GCF_000817695.3 Arachis duranensis
CAAAGAAGCGCTTGCTGGGAGGCAACCCAGTCATTAGCAGGTTATATGTTTTGTTTCTACAAGGGCAATTATCAAAATTGAAGGAATTCACAGAGTTACAGAAGGATTCAGTGCAAAAAGCAGAGAAAAAGAGCTTACTGGCGAAAAAACGCCAGTAAGGGATACTTTGGGCGTTAAACGCCAGAATGGGCACCATTCTGGGCGTTTAACGCCAGTAAAGGTGCCATTTTGGGTGTTAAACGCCAGAATAGGCACCATTCTGGGCGTTTAACGCCAGGTGTGCAGCATCCTGGGCGTTTAACAAAACGCACAGTGACAAAGGGGATTCTGGCGTTTAACGCCAGCCAGGGTACCTGGCTGGGCGTTAAACGCCCACAATGGCCAACAAATGGGCGTTAAACGCCAGAATGGATACCATTCTGGGCGTTTAACACCAGAAAGGTGGGGGACTGAGATTTTGCTTTCCGATTAAATTTTTTTTTCAAACTTTCCTTTTTTGATCCATACCTTTCTACATAAACACATTTCAAACTTTCATCATTCACCTTCAAATTTT
>NC_029779.3:18597727-18598227 GCF_000817695.3 Arachis duranensis
GTCACCTCTCTTAAATGAAAAGTGCTTTAATCACAAAAGAACAAGAAGTACAGGATTTCGAATTTATCTTTGAAACTAGTTGAATTAGTTTGATGTGGTGACAATACTTTTTGTTTTCTGAATGAATGCTTGAACAGTGCATAAGTCTTTTGAATTTGTTGTTTTGAGAATGTTAAAATTGTTGGCTCTTGAAAGAATGAGGAAAAAGAGAACTGTTATTGAGGATCTGAAAAATCATCAAATTGATTCTTGAAGCAAGAAAAAGCAGTGATTCAAAAAAGAACGAAAAAAAGAGAAAAAATAGAAGAAAAAGAAAGAAATAAAGTTGTGATCCAAGGCAAAAAGAGTGTGCTTAAGAACCCTGGACACCTCTAATTGGGGACTCTAGCAAAGCTGGGTCACAATCTGAAAAGGTTCACCCAAGTATGTGTCTGTGGCATGTATGTATCCGGTGGTAATACTGAAAGACAGAGTGCTTTGGGCCACAGCCAAGACTCATA
>NC_029779.3:18598279-18598538 GCF_000817695.3 Arachis duranensis
CAATAACACTATCTGAGTTCTGAGTTCCTATAGATGCCAATCATTCTGAACTTCAAAGGATAAAGTGAGATGCCAAAACTGTTCGGAAGCAAAAAGCTATTAGTCCCGCTCATCTAATTGGAGCTAAGTTTCCTTGATATTTTGGAGTCTATAGTATATTATCTTCTTTTTATCCTACTTTGATTTTCAGTTGCTTGGGGACAAGAAACAATTTAAGTTTGGTGTTGTGATGAGCGGATAATTTATACGCTTTTTGGCA
>NC_029779.3:18598654-18598833 GCF_000817695.3 Arachis duranensis
ATTAGTTTTTAGTTAAAATTCACTTTTCTGGACTTTACTATGAGCTTGTGTGTTTTTCTGTGATTTCAAGTATTTTTTGGCTGAAATTGAGGGTCCTGTGCAAAAATCTGATTCAGAGGCTGAAAAGGACTGCAGATGCTGTTGGATTCTGACCTCCCTGCACTCGAAGTGGATTTTCT
>NC_029779.3:18599239-18602038 GCF_000817695.3 Arachis duranensis
ATAAGCTAGAATTGATGGCGGCATTCAAGAGAATCCGGAAGGTCTAAACCTTGTCTGTGGTATTCTGAGTAGGATTCAATGATTGAATGACTGTGACGAGCTTCAAACTCCTGAAGGCTGGGCGTTAGTGACAGACGCAAAAGAATCACTGGATTCTATTCCTGCCTGATTGAGAACCGACAGATGGATAGCCGTGCCGTGACAGGGTGCGTTGAACATTTTCACTGAGAGGATGGGAGGTAGCCATTGACAACGGTGAAACCCTACATACAGCTTGCCATGGAAGGAGCCTTGCGTGCTTGAAGAAGAAGACAGTAGGAAAGCAGAGATTCAGAAGATAGAGCATCTCCAAAACCTCAACCTGTTCTCCATTACTGCAAAACAAGTACTTATTTCATGTTCTTTTGCTTTTTGCAATCAACCCTGATAATTATTGATATCCTGACTAAGACTTACAAGATAACCATAGCTTGCTTCAAGCCGACAATCTCCGTGGGATCGACCCTTACTCACGTAAGGTATTACTTGGACGACCCAGTGCACTTGCTTGTTAGTTGTGCGGAATTACAAAAGTGTGATTGCAATTTCGTGCACCAGGTGTCCTCCTCGGGATAGCGTCATTTAAAGAACAAGGGTCAGCACAACGTAAAAAAAAAAGGAAAAAAACCGGTCAGCACAAAGTAAAAAAAAAAAAACAGTCATCACAACGTAAAAAAAAGGGATCATCACAACGTTAAAAAAAACAGTCAGCACAACGTAAAAAAAAAGCAAAAAAACCGGTCAGTACAACGTAAAAAAATGGTCAGCACAACGTAAAAAAAGCAAAAAAAGGAAAAAACCGGTCAACACAACGTAAAAAAAATGGAAAAAAACTGGTCAGCACAACGTAAAAAAAAAATTGGAGGAGCCTGCCGAAGATAAGGCCATTACGGCTCCCCTTTAGGTGTCCTCCTCAGGATAGCATCATTTAAAGAACAAGGGTTAGCACAACGAAAAAAAAAAACAAATCGGTCAGCACAACGTAAAAAAAGGGGAAAAAAGGAAAAAAACTGGTCAGCACAACATAAAAAAAAAAACTGGTCTGCACAACGTAAAAAAAAATCAGAGGAGCCTGCCGTAGATGAGGCCATTACGGCTCGCCTTTAGGTGTCCTCCTCGGGATAGCGTCATTTTAAGAACAAGGGTCAGCACAGCGTTAAAAAAAAAATCAGAGGAGCCTACCGAAGATGAGGCTATTACGGCTCGCCTTTAGGTGTCCTCCTTGGGATAGCGTCATTTTAAGAACAAGAGTCAGCACAACGCTAAAAAAAATCGGAGGAGCCTGCCGAAGATGAGGCCATTACGGTGGCTTTATGTGTCCTTCTCTGGATACCGTCATTTAAAGAACAAGAGTCAGCACAACGTAAAAAAAATCAGAGGAGCCTGCCGAAGATGAGGCCATTACGGCTCCCCTTTAGGTGTCCTCCTCGAGATAGCGTCATTTAAAGAACAAGGGTCAACACAATGTTAAAAAAAACCGGTCAGCACAACCAAAAAAAAAGAAAAAAGGAAAAAAAACGGTCAGTACAACGTAAAAAAAAAACGTTGAGCACAACGTAAAAAAAAGGAAAAAAAGGAAAAAAACCAGTAAGCACAACGTAAAAAAAATCGGAAAAAAAAAATCGGAGGAGCCTGCAGAAGATGAAGCCATTACGGCTCGCCTTTAGGTGTCCTGCTCGGGATAGCGTCATTTTAAGAACAAGGGTCAGCACAACGTTAAAAAAAAAAAAAAACCGGAAGCACAACCTAAAAAAAAGGAAAAAAAAGGAAAAAAATGGTAAGCACACCGGTCAGCACAACCTAAAAAAAAGGAAAAAAAAGGAAAAAAATGGTAAGCACAACGTAAAAAAAACGGTGAGCACAACGTAAAAAAAAGAAAAAAAAGGAAAAAAAACCAGTCAGCACAACGTAAAAAAAAACCGGAAAAAAAATCGGAGGAGCCTGCCGAAGATGAGGCCATTACAGCTCGCCTTTAGGGGTCCTCCTCGGGATAGCGTCATTTTAAGAACATGGGTCAGCACAACGTTAAAAAAAAAGAAAAAAAGGAAAAAAACCGGTCAGCACAATGTAAAAAAAAATCGGAGGAGCCTGCCGAAGATGAGGCCAGTACGGCTCGCTTTTAACTTTCCTCCTCGGTATAGCGTCATTTTAAGAACAAGGGTCAGCATGATGAGCGGATAATTTATACGCTTTTTGGCATTGTTTTTAGGTAGTTTTTAGTAAGTTCAAGCTACTTTTAGGGATGTTTTCATTTATCGAAATAGATTTTCTGGAGCTACAGAACTCCAAATGGCGCGCTCTCAACGGCGTTGGAAAGTAGACATCCAGAGCTTTCCATCAATATATAATAGTCCATACTTTATTCGGAAATTGATGACGTAACTTGGCGTTGAACGCCAAGTACATGCTGCTGTCTAGAGTTAAACGCTAGAAAAACGTCATGATCCGGAGTTGAACGCCCAAAACACGCTATAACTTGGAGTTCAACTCCAATAAACGCCTCAGCTCGTGGATAGATCAAGCTCAGCCCAAACATACACCAAATGGGCCCCGGAAGTGGATTTATGCATCAATTACTTACTCATGTAAACCCTAGTAGCTAGTTTATTATAAATAGGACTTTTTACTAGTGTATTATCTATCTCTGGACGCCTAGTCCTTAGACCATGGGGGGCTGGCCATTCGGCCATGCCTGAACCTTTTACTTATGTATTTTCAACAGTGGAGTTTCTACACACCATAGATTAAGGGTGTGGAGCT
>NC_029779.3:18602237-18602835 GCF_000817695.3 Arachis duranensis
CGTTCTACTCTAGGCCGGGCGCATATCTCTTAGATTCCCCAACAGAATCTTCGTGGTATAAGCTAGATAGATGGCGGCATTCATGAGGATCCGGAAAGTCTAAACCTTGTCTGTGGTATTTCGAGTAGGATACTGGGATTGAATGACTGTGACGAGCTTCAAACTCCTGAAGGCTGGGCGTGATGACAAACGCAAAAGAATCAAGGGATTCTATTCCAACCTGATTGAGAACCGAGAGATGATTAGCCGTGCTGTGATAGAGCATAGGAACGTTTTCACTGAGAGGATGGGATGTAGCCATTGACAACGGTGATGCCCTACATACAGCTTGCCATGGAAAGGAGTAAGAAAGATTGGATGAATGTAATAAGAAAGTGGAGATTCAAGAAGAGCACAACATCTCCATACGCCTATCTGAAATTTTCACTATTGATTTACATAAGTATCTCTATCCATTTTATTTTCTGTTTATTTTTATTAATCATATTTGATTTTATAAATTCCATAATTTTATCCTCCTGACTGGGATTTACAAGATGACCATAGCTTGCTTCATACCAACAATCTCCGTGGGATCGACCCTTACTCACGTAAGGGA
>NC_029779.3:18603007-18603326 GCF_000817695.3 Arachis duranensis
GTTGCTGGGGATTGTTCGAGTATGGACAACTGACGGTTCATCTTGTTGCTCAGATTAGGTAACTTTCTTTTCAAAAACTTTTTCAAAATTTTTCTTTTGTTTTTTGTTTTTACAAAAATATTTTCGAAAACAAAAATTAATAAAAATCCAAAAAAAAATTAGAAAATCATAAAAATCAAAAATATTTTGTGTTTCTTGTTTGAGTCTTGAGTCAATTTTTAAGTTTGGTGTCAATTGTATGCTTTAAAAAAATTTTTCTTGCATTTTTCGAAATTCCATGCATTCATAGTGTTCTTCATGATCTTCAAGTTGTTCTTGA
>NC_029779.3:18605882-18606833 GCF_000817695.3 Arachis duranensis
AGCTATCATGAAGCTGAATGCCAAGTTGTTTGGTAATGAGACTTGGGACAGTGAACCTCCCTTGCTCATTAGTGAACTAGATACTTGAATTCAGAAAACTCTACCTCAAAAGAAACAAGATCCTGGCAAGTTCCTAATACCTTGTATCATAGGCATCATGAGCTTTGAAAAAGCTCTATGTGATCTAGGGTCAGGGATAAATCTTATGCCACTCTCTATAATGGAGAAGCTGGGGATCATTGAGGTACAACCTGCCTTGTTCTCATTACAATTGGCAGACAAGTCCTTGAGACAAGCTTATGGAATAGTAGAGGACGTGCTAGTAAAGGTTGAAGGCCTTTACATCCCTGCTGAATTCATAATCTTAGACACTAGGAAGGAAGAGGATGATTGCATCATCCTTGGAAGACCTTTCCTAGCCACAGCAGGAGCTGTGATAGATGTCAACAGAGGTGAGTTAGTCCTTCAGTTGAATGGGGACTACCTTGTGTTTAAGGCACATGGCCATCCCTCTGTGACAAAAGAGAGTAAGCATGAAGAGCTTCTCTCAGTTCAGAGTCAAAAAGAGCCCACACAGTCAAACTCTAAGTTTGGTGTTGTGAGGCCACAACCAAACTCTAAGTTTGGTGTTAAGACCCCATATCTAAACTCTAAGTTTGGTGTTAGGACTACACAAACATTGACCTGATCACCTTGTGGCTCCATGAGAGCCACTGTCAAGCTATTGACATTAAAGAAGCGCTTGTTGGGAGGCAACCCAATTTTATTTATCTAATTTTTATTTTATGGTTATTTTGCGTTTTATTAGGTACATGATCATGAGGAGTCACGAAAAAATAAAAAAAAATTAAAAATAGAATCAAAAACAACAGAAGAAAAAAATTTTCACCCTGGAGGACGCACAGGCTGGCGTTCAACGCCAGTAAGATGCATCTGGCTGGCGTTCAACGC
>NC_029779.3:18607613-18608036 GCF_000817695.3 Arachis duranensis
ACTCATATAAAGCCGTCATAGCTCAGTGGTAGAACATGTGGCTGCAAATCAAGAGATCCCTGAGTTACCTCAGGGGATAAGTTGTCCTCCACACAAATATTGGAAGCAACTAAGGGTAGAAACACCAAAGTTACTAGGAATCATTCAACAGAAGCAAGGAAGAGACATATAGGAGCTCAAAACGCACCATTGAACCTTCAAGAAGGCGCCACCCTCACTCAGGTGGATTCATTCCTTGTTCTTATTTCTTTCTGCTTTTCGGTTTTTTATGTTATGTTTATCTATGTTTTGTGTCTCTACTTCATGATCATTAGTATGTAACCGTGCCTTAAAGCTATGAATAAATTCCATTAATCCTTCACCTCTCTTAAATGAAAAATGTTTTAATTCAAAAGAACAA
This sequence comes from Arachis duranensis, assembly GCF_000817695.3. Taxonomy (NCBI): domain Eukaryota; kingdom Viridiplantae; phylum Streptophyta; class Magnoliopsida; order Fabales; family Fabaceae; genus Arachis; species Arachis duranensis. The sequence continues at coordinate 18,608,014 of NC_029779.3, forward strand.
GAAGTACATAAATTTCGAATTTA
>NC_029779.3:18609701-18611984 GCF_000817695.3 Arachis duranensis
GATTAGCCGTGCAGTGACAGCGCATAGGACCATTTTTCCGAGAGGATTAAAAGTAGCCATTGATGATGGTGATGCCCTACATACAGCTTGCCATGGAAAGGAGTAAGAAGGATTGGATGAATGTAATAAGAAAGTAGAGATTCAAGAGGAGCACAACATCTCCATACGCCTATCTGAAATTTTCACTATTGATTTACATAAGTATCTCTATCCATTTTATTTTCTGTTTATTTTTATTAATCATATTTGATTTTCTAAATTCCATAATTTTATCCTCCTGATTGGGATTTACAAGATGACCATAGCTTGCATCATACCAACAATCTCTGTGGGATCGACCCTTACTCACGTAAGGTATTACTTGGACGACCCAGTACACTTGCTGGTTAGTTGAACGGAGTTGTGTCCACACATAAGTGCCATAATAATGATTCCATACAACAACAAAGAATACTACATTGATGTGATCACAATTTCGTCTACCACAGCACAACGTTAAAAAAAAATCGGAGGAGCCTACCGAAGATGAGGCCATTACGGCACCTTTAGGTGTCCTCCTCTGGATTGCGTCATTTAAAGAACAAGGGTCAGCACAACTTAAAAAAAAATTGGAGGACCCTGCCGAAGATGAGGCCATTACGGCTCGCCTTTAGGTGTCCTCCTTGGGATAGCGTAATTTTAAGAACAAGGGTCAGCACAATGTTAAAAAAAAACTAGTCAGCACAACGTAAAAAAAAAAGAAAAAAAGAAAAAAAATCGGTCAGCACAACGTAAAAAAAAAACCGAAAAAAAAATTGGAGGAGCCTGCCGAAGATGAGGCCTTTACGGCTCGCTTTTAGGTGTCCTCCTCGGGATAGCGTCATTTTAAGAACAAGGGTCAGCACAACGTTAAAGAAAAACGGTCAGCACAACGTAAAAAAAAATGGAGGAGCCAACCAAAGATGAGGCCATTACGGCTCGCCTTTAGGTGTCCTCCTCTGGATAGCGTCATTTAAAGAACAAGGATCGGCACAACGTAAAAAAAATCGCAGGAGCCTGCCGAAGATGAGGCCATTATGGCGCCTTTAGGTGTCCTCCTCTGGATAGCGTCATTTAAAGAACAAGGGTCAGCACAATGTTAAAAAGAAACAGAGGAGCCTACCGATGATGAGGCCATTACGACGCCTTTAGGTGTCCTCCTCTGGATGGTGTCATGTAAAGAACAAGGATCAGCACAACGTAAAAAAAATTGGAAAAAAACCGGTCAGCACAATGTAAAAAAAAAAATCTGAGGAGCTTGCCGAAGATGAGACCGTTACGGCGCCTTTAAGTGTCCTCCTCTGGATAGCGTCATTTAAAGAACAAGGGTCAGCACAACGTAAAAAAAATCAGAAATAAAAATCGGAGGAGCCTGCCGAAGATGAGGCCATTACGGCTCGCCTTTAGGTGTTCTCCTCGGGATAGCGTCATTTTAAGAACAAGGGTCAGCACAACATAAAAAGAAAACGGTCAGCACTATGTATATAATAAAAAACGGAGGAGCCTGCCGAAGATGAGGCCATTACGGCTTGCCTTTAGGTGTCCTCCTTGGGATAGCGTCATTTTAGGAACAAGGGTCAGCACAGCGTTAAAAAAAACCGTTCAGCACAACGTAAAAAAAACCGGAAAAAAATCGGAGGATCCTGCCAAAGATGAGGCCATTACGGCTCGCCTTTAGGTGTCCTCCTCGGGATAGCGTCATTTTAAGAACAAGGGTTAGCACAACGTTAAAAAAATTGGAAAAAAAATGGAGGAGCCTGCCGAAGATGAGGCCATTACAGCACCTTTAGGTGTCCTCCTATGGATAGCGTCATTTAAAGAACAAGGGTCAGCACAACGTAAAAAAAAAATCGGAGGACCCTACCGAAGATGAGGCCATTACGGCTCGCCTTTAGGTGTCCTCCTCTGGATAGCGTCATTTAAAGAACAAGGATCAGCACAACGTAAAAAAAATCGAAGGAGCCTGCCGAAGATGAGACCATTACGGCTCGGCTATAGGTGTCCTCCTCGGGATAGCGTCATTTTAAGAACAAATGTCAGCACAACATTAAAAAAAAAAACCGGTCAGCACTACCTAAAAAAAAGGAAACAAAGGAAAAAAAACCGGTCAACAGAACGTAAAAAAAAAACGGTGAGCAAAACGTAAAAAAAAAGGAAAAAAAGGAAAAAAAGCAGTCAGCACAACATAAAAAAAATCCGGAAAAAAAAATCGGAGGAGCCTGCCGAAGATGAGGCCATTACGGCTCGCCTTTAGGTGTCCTCCTC
>NC_029779.3:18612159-18620843 GCF_000817695.3 Arachis duranensis
GAGGCCAGTACGGCTCGCCTTTTAGTGTCCTCCTCGGGATAGCGTCATTTTAAGAACAAGGGCCATCACAACGTAAAAAAAATCGGAGGAGCCTGCCGAAGATGAGGCCATTACAGCACCTTTAGGTGTCCTCCTATGGATAGCGTCATTTAAAGAACAAGGGTCAGCACAACGTAAAAAAAAAATCGGAGGACCCTACCGAAGATGAGGCCATTACGGCTCGCCTTTAGGTGTCCTCATCGGGATTGCGTCATTTTAAGAACAAGGGTCAGCACAACGTTAAAAAAATCGGAGGAGACTGCCGAAGATGAGACCATTACGGCGCCTTTAGGTGTCCTCCTCTAGATAGCGTCATTTAAAGAACAAGGGTCAGCACAACATAAAAAAAATCGGAGGAGCCTGCCGAAGATGAGGCCATTACGGCACCTTTAGGCGTCCTCATCTGGATAGCGTCATTTAAAGAACAAGGGTCAGCACAACGTAAAAAGAAAAAGGGAAAAAACGGAGGAGCCTGCCGAAGATGAGGCCATTACGGCTCGCGTTTAGGTGTCCTCCTTGGGATTGCGTAATTTTAAGAACAAGGGTCAGCACAACATTAAAAAAAAAACCGGTCAGCACAACGTAAAAAAAACCAAAAAAAAAATCGGAGGAGCCTGCCGAAGATGAGGCCATTACGGCTCGCCTTTAGGTGTCCTCTTCGGGATAGCGTCATTTTAAGAACAAGGGTCAGCACAACGTGAAAAAAAAAACGGTCAGCACAACATAAAAAAAAATCGGAGGAGCCAACCAAAGATGAGGCCATTACGGATCGCCTTTAAGTGTCCTCCTCTGGATAGCGTCATTTAAAGAACAAGGATCAGCACAACGTAAAAAAAAATCGCAGGAGCCTGCCGAAGATGAGGCCATTACGGCGCCTTTAGGTGTCCTCCTCTGGATAGCGTCATTTAAAGAACAAGGGTCAGCACAACGTATAAAAAAAAACCGGTCAGCACTACGTAAAAAAAAGAAAAAAAGGAAAAAAACCGGTCAGCACAGCGTAAAAAAAAAATCGGAGTAGCCTACCGAAGATGAGGCCATTACGGCTCGCCTTTAGGTGTCCTCCTCGGGATAGCATCATTTTAAGAACAAGGGTCGTCACAACGTTAAAAAAAAAACCGGTCAGCACAACATAAAAAAAAGGAAAAAAAGGAAAAAAACCGGTCAGCACAACGTAAAAAAAAACTGGCGAGCAGAACATAAAAATAAAAGTTGAAAAAGGAAAAAAACCAGTCAGCACAACATAAAAAATAACCGGAAAAAAAAATCGGAGGAGCCTGCCGAAGATGAGGCCATTACGGCTCGCCTTTAGGTGTGCTCCTCGGAATAGCGCCATTTTAAGAACAAGGGTCAGTACAACGTTAAAAATAATCCGGTTAGCACAATGTTAAAAAAAGGAAAAAAAAAGGAAAAAACCGGTCAGCACAATGTAAAAAAAAAAATCGGGGGAGCCTTTCGAAGATGAGGCCAGTACAGCTCGCCTTTAGGTGTCCTCCTCGCGATAGCATTATTTTAAGAACAAGGGTCAGCACAACGTTAAAAAAAAAATCGGAGGAGCCTGCCGAAGATGAGGCCATTACGGCACCTTTAGATGTCCTCCTCTGGATAGCGTCATTTAAAGAACAAGGGTAAGCACAACGTAAAAAAAAACAGAGGAGCCTGCCAAAGATGAGGCCATTATGGCACCGTTAGGTCTTCTCCTCTGGATAGCGTCATTTAAAGAACAAGGGTCAGCACAACGTAAAAAAAAATGAAAATAAAATGGAAAAAAAAATCAGAGGAGCCTGCCGAAGATGAGGCCATTACGGCTCGCCTTTAGGTGTCCTCCTCTGGATAGCGTCATTTAAAGAACAAGGGTCAGCACAACGTTAAAAAAAAAACCAAAAAAAAAAATCGGAGGAGCCTACCGAAGATGAGGCCATTACGGCACGCCTTTAGGTGTCCTCCTCGAGATAGAGTCATTTTAAGAAAAAGGGTCAGCACAACGTTAAAAAAAAAATCGGAGGAGCCTGCCGAAGATGAGGCCTTTACGGCTCCCCTCTAGGTGTCCTCCTCGGGAAAGCGTCATTTAAAGAACAAGGGTCAGAACAACGTAAAAAAAAAACGGTCAGCACAACGTAAAAAAAGGGAAAAAAACTGGTTACCACAACGTAAAAAAAAAACGGTCATCACAACATAAAAAAAGGTCATAACAACATAAAAAAAAACAGGGTCAGCACAACGTAAAAAAAAAGGAAAAAAATCGGTCAGCACAACGTAAAAAAAAGGGAAAAACCGGTCAGCACCACCTAAAAAAAAACGGTCAGCACAACGTAAAAAAAGGAAAAAAAGGAAAAAAACCGGTATGCACAACGTAAAAAAAAAGGGAAAAAACCGGTCATCACAACGTAAAAAAAATCAGAGGAGCCTGCCGAAGATGAGGCCATTATGGCTCGCCTTTAGGTGTCCTCATCTGTATAGCGTCATTTAAAGAACAAGGATCAGCACAACGTAAAAAAAATCGGAGGAGCCTGCCGAAGATGAGGCCATTACGACTTTCCTTTAGGTGTCCTCCTCGGGGTAGCGTTATTTTAAGAACATGGGTCAGCACAACGTTAAAAAAAAAAACCGGTCACCACAATGTAAAAAAAAGGAAAAAAAAAGGAAAAAAACCTGTCAGCACAACGTAAAAAAATGGTGAGCACAACGTAAAAAAAGGAAAAAAAGGAAAAAACCAGTCAGCGCAATGTAAAAAAACCGAAAAAAAATCGGAGGAGCCTGCCGAAGATGAGGCCATTACGGCTCGCCTTTAGGTGTCCTCCTCGAGATAGCGTCATTTTAAGAACAAGGGTCAGCACAGCATTAAAAAAAATCGGAGGAGACTGCCGAAGATGAGGCCATTACGGCGCCTTTAGGTGTCTTCCTCTGAATAGCGTCATTTAAAGAACAAGGGTCAGCACAACGTAAAAAGAAAATCGGAGGAGCCTGCCGAAGATGAGGCCATTACGGCACCTTTAAGATTCCTCCTCTAGATAGCGTCATTTAAAGAACAAGGGTCAGCACAACGTAAAAAAAAATGGAGGAGCCTGCCGAAGATGAGGCCATTACGGCACGTTTAGTTGTCCTCCTCTGGATAGCGTCATTTAAATAACAAGGGTCAGCACAACGCAAAAAAATGAAAAAAAAAAACCGGAAAAAAAATCGGAGGAGCCTGCCAAGATAAGGCTATTATGGCCCGCCTTTAGGTGTCCTCATCTGGATAGCGTCATTTAAAGAACAAGGGTCAGCACAACGTTAAAAAAAAAATCGGAGGAGCCTGCCGAAGATGAGGCCATTACGGCACCTTTAGGTGTCCTCCTCGGGAAAGCGTCATTTAAAGAACAAGGGTCAGCACAACGTAAAAAAAAAAACGGAGGAGCCTGCCGAAGATGAGGCCATTACGGCACGTTTAGTTGTCCTCCTCTGGATAGCGTCATTTAAAGAACAAAGGTCAGCACAACGCAAAAAAATGAAAAAAAAAACCGAAAAAAAAAATCGGAGGAGCACCTGCAAAGATGAGGCCATTACGGCTCGCCTTTAGGTGTCCTCCTTTGGATAGCGTCATTTAAAGAACAAGGGTCAGCACAACGTTAAAAAAAAACTAAAAAAAAATTGGACGAGCCTACCGAAGATGAGGCCATTACGGCTCGCCTTTAGGTGTCCTTCTCGAGATAGCATCATTTTAAGAAAAAGGGTCAGCACAAAGTTAAAAAAAAAACCGAAGGAGCCTGCCGAAGATGAGGCCATTACGGCTCCCCTTTAGGTGTCCTCCTCGGGAAAACGTCATTTAAAGAACAAGGGTCAGCACAACGTAAAAAACTAGGAAAAAAAAAGAAAAAAAAACGGTCACCACAACGTAAAAATAAAAAAAAATGGTCATCACAACATAAAAAAAGGAAAAAAGGGAAAAAAATCGGTCAGCACAACGTAAAAAAAAAGGAAAAAAAGGAAAAAAAATCGGTCAGCAGGACGAAAAAGAAAACGGAAAAAACTGGTCAGCACAACCTGAAAAAAACGCTCAGCACAACGTAAAAAAAAGGAAAAAAAAAAGCAAAAAACTGGTCAGCACAACATAAAAAAAGGGGAAAAAACCGGTCAGCACAACGTAAAAAAAACATCGGAGGAGCCTGCCGAAGATGAGGCCATTACGGCTCCCTTTTAAGTGTCCTCCTCGGGATAGCTTCATTTAAAGAACAAGGGTCAACACAACGTAAAAAAAAAGGTCAGCACAACGTAAAAAAAAAAATTGGAGGAGCCTGCCGAAGATGAGGCCATTACGGCTCGCCTTTTGGTGTACTCCTCGGGATAGCGTCATTTTAAGAACAAGCGTCAGCACAACGTTAAAAAAAATTGGAGGAGCCTGCCGAAGATGAGGCCATTAAGGCTCCCCATTAGGTGTCCTCCTCGGGATAGCGTCATTTAAAGAACAAGGGTCAGCAGAACATAAAAAAAAGTAAAAAATAAAAGGGAAAAAAACGGTCAGCACAATGTAAAAAAACGGTCAGCACAACGTAAAAAAAAAACGGTCATCACAACGTAAAAAAATAATGGTCAGCACAACGTAAAAAAAAAGGAAAAAAAAGGGAAAAAAACCGGTCAGCACAACCTAAAAAAAGGGGGGGAAAACTAGTCAGCACAACGTAAAAAAAAATCGGAGGAGGTTGCCGAAGATGAGGCTATTACGGCTCCCCTTTAGGTGTCCTCTTCGGGATAGCGTCATTTAAAGAACAAGGGTCAGCACAACATAAAAAAAAACAAAAAAAAACAAAAAAGAAGAAAAAAAAACAGAAAAAAAATCGAAGGAGCCTGCCGAAGATGAGGCCATTACGGCGCCTTTAGGTGTCCTCCTCTGGATAGCGTCATTTAAAGAACAAGGGTCAACACAACATAAAAAAAAGATTGATATTGCTCCTTTACTTTCAAAAACTCGTACATCTTAAGACAAAAATATTATCCTTTTAGAGATGGTGCCTCGACTGCAGCTAAGTCTAGAGGGAAGTTATGAGCATTACGTTCATGCATAACTTCCATACCAAGATTAGCTCGGTTAATAATATCAGCCCAGGTGTTAATTACACGACCTTGACTATCAACTATAGATTGGTTGAAATTGAAACCTTTTAAATTGAAAGCCATAGTGCTAATACCTAATGCGGTAAACTAGATACCTACTACAGGCCAAGCAGCTAGGAAGAAATGTAAAGAACGAGAATTGTTGAAACTAGCATATTGGAAGATCAATCGTCCAAAATAACCATGAGCAGCCACAATATTATAGGCTTCTTCCTCTTGACCGAATCTGTAACCTTCATTAGTAGATTCATTTTCTGTGGTTTCCCTAATCAAACTAGAAGTTACCAAGGAACCGTGCATTGCACTGAATAGGGAGCCGCCGAATACACCAGCTACGCCTAACATCTGAAATGGATGCATAAGAATATTGTGTTCAGCCTAAAATACAATCATCGGAGGAGCCTGCCGAAGATGAGGCCATTACAGCGCCTTTAGGTGTCCTCCTTGGGATAGCGTCATTTTAAGGACAAGGGTCAGCACAACGTTAAAAAAAAATCGGAGGAGGCTACCGAAGATGAGGCCATTATGGCTCCCCTTTAGGTGTCCTCCTACGGAAAGCGTCATTTAAAGAACAAGGGTCAGCACAACGTAAAAAAAAAAAAATGGTCAGCACAATGTAAAAAAAAGGAAAAAAAAACCGGTCACCACAACGTAAAAAAAAATGGTCATCACAACATAAAAAAAAGGTCATAACAACGTAAAAAAAAACAGGGTCAGCACAACGTAAAAAAAAGGAAAAAAAAAGGAAAAAAATCGGTCAGCACAACGTAAAAAAAAGGGAAAAAACCGGTCAGCACAACCTAAAAAAAATGGTCAGCACAACGTAAAAAAAAAGGAAAAAAAATTGGAGGAGCCTGCCGAAGATGAGGCCACGACGGCGCCTTTAGGTGTGCTCCTCCGGATAGCGTCATTTAAAGAACAAGGGTCAGCACAACATAAAAAAAATCGGAGGAGCCTGCCGAAGATGAGGCCATTACGGCTCGCATTTATGTGTCCTCCTCGGGATAGCGTTATTTTAAGAACATGGGTCAGCACAACGTTAAAAAAAACCGGTCAGCACAAAGTAATAAAAAGGAAAAAAAAGGAAAAAAACCGGTCAGCACAACATAAAAAAAAAACGGTGAGCATAGCCTAAAAAAAAGAAAAAAAGGAAAAAAAACCAGTCAGCACAACTTAAAAAAAAACGGAAAAAAAATCGGAGGAGCCTGCCGAAGATGAGGCCATTACAGCTCGCTTTTAGGTGTCCTCCTCGGGATAGCGTCATTTTAAGAACAAGAGTCAGCACAACGTTAAAATAAAATTCGGTTAGCACAAAGTTAAAAAAAAAGGAAAAAAATAATCGGTCAGCACAACGTAAAAAAAAAAAATCGGAGGAGCCTGCCGAAGATGAGGCCATTACGGCTCGCCTTTAGGTGTCCTCCTCAAGATAGCGACATTTTAAGAACATGGGTCAGCACAACATTAAAAAAAAAATCGGAGGAGCCTGCCGAAGATGAGGCCATTACGGCGCCTTTAGGTGTCCCCCTCTGGATAGCGTCATTTAAAGAACAAGGGTCAGCACAACGTAAAAAAAAAAATCGAAGGAGCCTGCCGAAGATGCGGCCATTACGGCGCCTTTAGGTGTCCTCCTCTGGATAGCGTGATTTAAAAAACAAGGGTCAGCACAACGTAAAAAAAACAGGAAAAAAATGGAGGAGCCTGCCGAAGATGAGGCCATTACGGCGCCTTTAGGTGTCCCCCTCTGGATAGCGTCATTTAAAGAACAAGGGTCAGCACAACGTAAAAAAAAAAATCGAAGGAGCCTGCCGAAGATGCGGCCATTACGGCGCCTTTAGGTGTCCTCCTCTGGATAGCGTGATTTAAAAAACAAGGGTCAGCACAACGTAAAAAAAACAGGAAAAAAATGGAGGAGCCTGCCGAAGATGAGGCCATTACGGCTCGCCTTTAGGTGTCCTCCTTGGGATAGCGTCATTTTAAGAACAAGGGCCAGCACAACGTTAAAAAAAAAACCGGTAAGCACAACGAAAAAAAAGAAAAAAACCGGTGAGCACAACGTAAAAAAAACCGGAAAAAAATCAGAGGAGACTGCCGAAGATGAGGCCATTACGGCTCGCCTTTAGGTGTCCTCCTCGGGATAGCGTCATTTTAAGAACAAGGGTCAGCACAACGTTAAAAAAAATGGTCAGCACAATGTAAAAAAAAAAAACCGGAGGAGCCTGCCAAAGATGAGGCCATTACGGCTCGCCTTTAGGTGTCCTCCTCTAGATAGGGTCATTTAAAGAACAAGGGTCAGCACAACGTAAAAAAAAAAAACCAGTAAGCACAACGTAAAAAATGGAAAAAACAGGAAAAAAACCGGGCAAAAAAAAAAAAAAAAACTGGGAAAAAACCGGTCAGCACCACGAAAAAAATCGGAGGAGCACAACGTAAAAAAAAACTGAAAAAAATCGGTCAGCACAACGAAAAAAAATCGGATGAGCCTGCCGAAGATGAGGCCATTACGGCTCGCCTTTAGGTGTTCTCCTCGGGATAGCGTCATTTTAAGAACATGGGTCAGCACAACGTTAAAAAAAAATCCGGTTAGCGCAACGTTATAAAAAAAAGGAAAAAAAGGAAAAAAACCGGTCAACACAATGTAAAAAAAAAAATTGGAGGAGCCTGCCGAAGATGAGGCCATTACGGCACCTTTAGGTGTCCTCCTCTAGATAGCATCATTTAAAGAACAAGGGTCAGCACAACGTAAAAAAAAAAAAAATCGGAGGAGCCTGCCGAAGATGAGCCATTACGGCACGTTTAGTTGTCCTCCTCTGGATAGCGTCATTTAAAGAACAAGGGTCAGCACAACGTAAAAAAATGAAAAAAAAACGGAAAAAAAAATCGGAGGAGCCTGCCAAAGATGAGGCCATTATGGCTCGCCTTTAGGTGTCCTCCTCTGGATAGCGTCATTTAAAGAACAAGGGTCAGCACAACGTTAAAAAAAAAACTAAAAAAAATCGGAGGAGCCTACCGAAGATGAGGCCATTACGGCTCGCCTTTAGGTGTCCTTCTCGAGAGAGCATCATTTTAAGAAAAAGGGTCAGCACAACGTTAAAAAAAAAACCGAAGGAGCCTACCGAAGATGAGGCCATTACGGCTCCGATGAGCGGATAATTTATACGCTTTTTGGCATTGTTTTTAGGTAGTTTTTAGTAAGTTCAAGCTACTTTTAGGGATGTTTTCATTTGTTTTTATGTTAAATTCACATTTCTGGACTTTACTATGAGTTTGTGTGTTTTTCTGTGATTTCAGGTAATTTCTGGCTGAAATTGAGGGACTTGAGCAAAACTCTGATAGTGGCTGACAAAAGGACTGCTGATGCTGTTGGAATCTGACCTCCCTGCACTCGAAATAGATTTTCTGGAGCTATAGAACTCCGAATGGCACGCTTTTAACGGCGTTGGAAAGTAGACATCCAGAGCTTTTCATCAATATATAATAGTCCATACTTTATTCGGAAATTGATGACGTAACTTGGCGTTGAACGCCAAGTACATGCTGCTGTCTGGAGTTAAACGCCA
>NC_029779.3:18620987-18622369 GCF_000817695.3 Arachis duranensis
CATACACCAAGTGGGCCCTGGAAGTGGATTTTTGCATCAATTACTTACTCATGTAAACCCTAGTAGCTAGTCTAGTATAAATAGGATAAGTTACTATTGTATTAGACATCTTTTGACAGTTTAATCTTTTGACTTTGTAATCTTTAGACCATTCGGTCTTTTGATCACCTTCATGGGGGCTGGCCATTCGGCCATGCCTGAACCTTTCACTTATGTATTTTCAACTGTGGAGTTTCTGCACACCATAGATTAAGGGTGTGGAGCTCTGCTATACCTTAAGTTTCAATACAATTGCTATTACTTTCTATTCAATTCTCTTTTATTCTTATTCCAAGATATACGTTGCACTTCAACTTGTTGAATGTGATGATCCGTGACACTCATCATCATTCTCACCTATGAACGCGCGTGATTGACAACCACTTCCGTTCTACTCTAGGCCGGGCGCATATCTCTTAGATTCCCCAACAGAATCTTTGTGGTATAAGCTAGATAGATGGTGGCATTCATGGGGATCCAGAAAGTCTAACCTTGTCTGTGGTATTCCGAGTAGGATATCGGGAATCCGGAAAGTCTAACCTTGTCTGTGGTATTCCGAGTAGGATTCCGGTATTGAATGACTGTGACGAGCTTCAAACTCCTGAAGGCTGGGCGTGATGACAAATGCAAAAGAATCAATGGATTCTACTCTAACCTGATTGAGAACCGACAAATGATTAGCCGTGCTGTGACAGAGCATTTGGACCATTTTCACTGAGAGGATGGGATGTAGCTATCAACCAGGGTGATGCCTCCAGACGATTAGCCGTGCAGTGACAGCGCATAGGACCATTTTCCCGAGAGGATTAAAAGTAGCCATTGATGATGGTGATGCCCTACATACAGCTTGCCATGGAAAGGAGTAAGAAGGATTGGATGAAAGCAATAAGAAAGTAGACATTCGAAAGGATTCTAGCATCTCCACACACCTATCTGAAATTCCCACTATTGATTTACATAAGTATTTCTATCCTTTTTTATTTTATTTATCTTTTAAATATCTAATCCAATTACATTTGACCCTATGAATCCACTTAACTGAGATTTACAAGATGACCATAGCTTGCTTCATACCAACAATCTCTGTGGGATCGACCCTTACTCACGTAAGGTTTATTACTTGGACGACCCAGTACACTTGCTGGTTAGTTGAACAAGATTATGGAAAGAAAGTGCTGAGTTAATGTTTTTATGCACATGCCAAAGAGCCATTATTGTTGATCACAATTTCGTCCATCAAGTTTTTGGCGCCGTTGCCGGGGATTGTTCGAGTATGGACAACTGACGGTTCATCTTGTTACAGTTTAGGTAATTCTCTTTTCAAAAATCTTTTTCAAAATTTT
>NC_029779.3:18622718-18623598 GCF_000817695.3 Arachis duranensis
AAAATTTGAGTTGACTTAGTCAAAAATTTTAAAAAATTAGTTGTTTCTTACAAGTCAAGTCAAATTTTCAATTTTAAAAATCTTATCTTTTCAAAACTTTTTCAAAAATTAAATCTTTTCCTTTTTTCTTATTAATTTTCGAAATCTTTTTAAAATATTTTTCAAAATATTTTTCTTATCTTTTACATCATATTTTCGAAAATTAGCTAACAAGTAATGTGATTGATTAAAAAATTTGAAGTTTGTTACTTTCTTGTTAAGAAAGGTTCAATCTTTAAATTCTAGAATTTTATCTTTTAGTTTCTTGTTAGTCAAGTAATTAATTTTAATTTTAAAATCAAATCTTTTTCAAAATATCTTTTTTATCTTTTTAATTATATCTTTTTATCTTATCTTTTATATCATATCTTTTTCAAAATTTTATCTTTTTCAAAAAATTTGATTTCAAAATATCTTAAATATCTTTTCTAACTTCTTATCTTCTTATCTTTTCAAATTTGATTTTAATATCTTTTTCAACTAACTATTTAACTTTTTGTTTGTTTCTTATCTTTTTCAAAACCAACTAACTACCTATCCCTCTCTAATTTTCGAAAATATCTCATCTCTTTTCCAAAAATTCTTTTTAATTGTTTTAAATTTTAATTTTAATTATATATTAACTTTAATTTTCGAAAATCACTAACCACTTTTTCAAAATTATTTTCGAAAATTTTCTATCTCTCCTCTTCTTCTATTTATTTATTTATTTACTAACACTTCTCTTCACCTCTCTTCATCCAAATCCGAATCCATCCTTCTTCTTTCTTATACCCCTATCTTCTTCTACTAACATAAAGGAATCTCTATACTGTGACATAGAGGATTCCTTTTTCTTTCT
>NC_029779.3:18623611-18625562 GCF_000817695.3 Arachis duranensis
AGGAACCTCTTTACTGTGACATAGAGGATTCCTCTTTCTTTTCTTGTTCTCTTCTTCCCTATATGAGCAGGAATAAGGAAAAAGACAAAAAGCTTCCACCTCCAAGTCATGAGAGATGGAGATATTCATCTCAAGGGTCCATAACTCAGTAGAAGAGCATTTGACTGCACATCAAGAGAGCATGAGAAATTCCCTCATCAAGAAATCCCTGAGATACCTCAGGGGATACATGTTCCTCCACATAATTGTTGGAAGCAACTAAGGGTAGGAACACCAAAATCACTAGGGATCATGCAACAGAAGCAAGGAAGAGACATAAAGGAGCTCAAAAAGCACCATTAGACCTTCAAGAAGGCGCCACCCTCACTCAGGTGGACTCATTCCTTGTTCTTATTTTCTCTGCTTTTTCGATTTTTATCTTTCATGTCTATCTATGTTTTGTGTCTCTACTTCATGATCATTAGGATGTAGTAACTATGTCTTAAAGCTTTGAATAAATTCTATAAATCCTTCACCTTTCTTAAATGAAAAATGTTTTAATTCAAAAGAACAAGAAGTACATGAATTTCGAAATTATCCTTGAATTTAGTTTAATTATATTGATGTGGTGACAATACTTTTTGTTTTCTGAATGAATGCTTGAACAGTTCATATTTTTGATCTTGTTGTTTATGAATGTTAAAATTGTTGGCTCTTGAAAGAATGATGAACAAAGAGAAATGTTATTGATAATCTGAAAAATCATAAAATTGATTCTTGAAGCAAGAAAAAGTAGTGAAAAAAAAAGAAAAGCTTGCAAAGAGAAAAAAAATGGCGAAAAAAATAGAAAGAAAAAGAAAAAAAGCAAGCAGAAAAAGCCAATAGCCCTTAAAACCAAAAGACAAGGGTAAAAAGGATCAGAGGCTTTGAGCATCAATGGATAGGAGGGCCCAAGGAAATAAAATCCAGGCCTAAGCGGCTAAATCAAGCTGTCCCTAACCATGTGCTTGTGTCATGAAGGTCCAAGTGAAAAGCTTGAGACTGAGTGGTTAAAGTCGTGATCCAAAGCAAAAAAAGAGTGTGCTTAAGAGTTCTGGACACCTCTAACTAGGGACTCTAGCAAAGCTGAGTCACAATCTGAAAAGGTTCACCCAGTTATGTGTCTGTGGCATTTGTGTATCCGGTGGTAATACTGGAAAACAAAGTGCTTAGAGCCACGGCCAAGACTCATAAGTAGCTGTGTTCAAGAATCAACATGCTTAACTAGGAAAGTCAATAACACTATCTGACATTCTAAGTTCCTAGAGAAGCCAATCATTCTAAACTTCAAAGGAAAAAGTGAGATGCCGAAACTGTTCAGAAGCAAAAAGCTAAAAGTCCCGCTCATCTAATTAGAATTAATATTCATTGATATTTTGAAGCTACAAGTCCCGCTCATCTAATTATAATTAATATTCATTGATATTTTGAAATTTATAGTATATTTTCTTCTTTTTATCCTAATTGATTTTCAGTTGCTTGGGGACAAGCAACAATTTAAGTTTGGTGTTGTGATGAACGGATAATTTATACACTTTTTGGCATTGTTTTTAGGTAGTTTTTAGTAAGTTCAAGCTACTTTTAGGGATGTTTTCATTAGTTTTTATGTTAAATTCACATTTCTGGACTTTACTATGAGTTTGTGTGTTTTTCTATGATTTCAGGTAATTTCTGGCTGAAATTGAGGGACTTGAGCAAAACTCTGAAAATGGCTGACAAAAGGACTGCTGATGCTGTTGGAATCTGACCTCCCTGCACTCAAAATGGATTTTCTGGAGCTACAGAACTCCAAATGGCGCGCTTTCAACGGCGTTGGAAAGTAGACATCTAGAGCTTTCCAGCAATATATAATAGTTTATACTTTATTCGGAAATTGATGACGTAACTTGGCGTTGAACGCCAAGTACATGCTGCTGTCTAGAGTTAAACGCCA
>NC_029779.3:18625679-18631026 GCF_000817695.3 Arachis duranensis
TGGATAGATCAAGCTCAGCCCAAGCATACACCAAGTGGGCCCTGGAAGTGGATTTTTACATCAATTACTTACTCATGTAAACCCTAGTAGCTAGTCTAGTATAAATAGGATAAGTTACTATTGTATTAGACATCTTTTGACAGTTTAATCTTTTGACTTTGTAATCTTTTGACCATTCGGTCTTTTGATCACCTTCATGGGGGCTGGCCATTCGGCCATGCCTGAACCTTTCACTTATGTATTTTCAATGGTGGAGTTTCTGCACACCATAGATTAAGGGTGTGGAGCTCTGCTATACCTCAAGTTTCAATACAATTACTATTACTTTCTATTCAATTCTCTTTTATTCTTATTCCAAGATATACGTTTCACTTCAACTTGATGAATGTGATGATCCGTGACACTCATCATCATTCTCACCTATGAACGCGCGTGATTGACAACCACTTCTGTTCTACTCTAGGCCGGGCGCATATCTCTTAGATTCCCCCAATAGAATCTTCGTGGTATAAGCTAGATAGATGGTGGCATTCATGGGGATCCAGAAAGTCTAACCTTGTCTGTGGTATTCCGAGTAGGATCCCGAGAATCCGGAAAGTCTAACCTTGTCTGTGGTATTCCGAGTAGGATTCCGGTATTGAATGACTGTGACGAGCTTCAAACTCCTGAAGGCTGGGCATGATGACAAATGCAAAAGAATCAATAGATTCTACTCCAACCTGATTGAGAACCGACAAATGATTAGCCGTGCTGTGACAGAGCATTTGGACCATTTTCACTGAGAGGATGGGATGTAGCTATCAATAAGGGTGATGCCTTACATACAGCTTGCCATGGAAAGGAGTAAGAAGGATTGGATGAAAGCAATAAGAAAGTAGAGATTCGAAAGGATTCTAGCATCTCCACACACCTATCTGAAATTCCCACTATTGATTTACATAAGTATTTCTATCCCTTTTTATTTTATTTATCTTTTAAATACCTAATCCAATTACATTTGACCCTATGAATCCACTTAACTGAGATTTACAAGATGACCATAGCTTGCTTCATACCAACAATCTCTGTGGGATCGACCCTTACTCACGTAAGGTTTATTACTTGGACGACCCAATACACTTGCTGGTTAGTTAAACGAGATTGTGGAAAGAAAGTGCTGAGTTAATGTTTTTATGCACATGCCAAAGAGCCATTATTGTTGATCACAATTTCGTCCATCAGGCTCCCCTTTAGGTGTCCTCCTCGGGAAAACGTCATTTAAAGAACAAGGGTCAGCACAACGTAAAAAAAAATGGTCAGCACAACGTAAAAAAAAAGGAAAAAAAAGAAAAAAACCGGTCACCACAACGTAAAAATAAAAAAAAAGGGTCATCACAACATAAAAAAAAGAAAAAAAAGGAAAAAAATCGGTCAGCACAATGTAAAAAAAAAGTAAAAAAGGAAAAAAAATCGGTCAACACAACGTAAAAAAAGGGGAAAAAATCGGTCAGCACAACCTGAAAAAACGGTCAGCACAACGTAATAAAAAGGAAAAAAGGAAAAAACTGGTCAGCACAACATAAAAAAAGGGGAAAAAACCATTCAGCACAACGTAAAAAAAAATCGGAGGAGCCTGCCGAAGATGAGGCCATTACGGCTCCCTTTTAGGTGTCCTCCTTGGGATAGCTTCATTTAAAGAAGAAGGGTCAGCACAACATAAAAAAAAAATTGGAGGAGCCCGCCGAAGATGAGGCCATTACGGCTCGCCTTTAGGTGTACTCCTCGGGATAGCGTCATTTTAAGAACAAGCGTCAGCACAACGTTAAAAAAAATTGGAGGAGCCTGCCGAAGATGAGGCCATTAAGGCTCCCCTTTAGGTGTCCTCCTCGGGATAGCGTCATTTAAAGAACAAGGGTCAGCACAACGTAAAAAAAAAACGGTCAGCAGAACATAAAAAAAGTAAAAAATAAAAGGAAAAAAAACGGTCAGCACAATGTAAAAAAACGGTCAGCACAACGTAAAAAAAAACGGTCATCACAACGTAAAAAAATAATGGTCAACACAACGTAAAAAAAAGGAAAAAAAAGGGAAAAAACCGGTCAGCACAACCTAAAAAAAAGGGGAGAAAACTGGTCAGCACAACGTAAAAAAAAATCGGAGGAGGCTGCCGAAGATGAGGCAATTACGGCTCCCCTTTTGGTGTCTTCCTCGGGATAGCGTCATTTAAAGAACAAGAGTCAGCACAACATAAAAAAAAACAAAAAAAAAACAAAAAAGAAGAAAAAAAACAGAAAAAAATCGGGGGAGCCTGCCGAAGATGAGGCCATTACAGCGCCTTTATATGTGTTCCTCTGGATAGGGTCATTTAAAGAACAAGGGTCAACACAACGTAAAAAAAAAGATTTATATTGCTCCTTTACTTTCAAAAACTCGTACCCCTTAAGACAAAAATATTATCCTTTTAGAGATGGTGCCTCGACTGCAGCTAGGTCTAGAGGAAAGTTATGAGCATTACGTTCATGCATAACTTCCATACCAAGATTAGCTCGGTTAATAATATCAGCCCAGGTGTTAATTACACGACCTTGACTATCAACTACAGATTGGTTGAAATTGAAACCTTTTAAATTGAAAGCCATAGTGCTAATACCTAATGCGGTAAACTAGATACCTACTACAGGCAAAGCAGCTAGGAAGAAATGTAAAGAACGACGTTAAAAAAAAAAGAAAATCGGTCAGCAGAATGTAAAAAAAAAAGAAAAAAAGGAAAAAAACAGTGTCAGCACAACGTAAAAAAAATCGAAAAAAATCGGAGGATCCTGCCGAAGATGAGGCCATCACGGATCGACTTTAGGTGTCCTCCTCGGGATAGCGTCATTTTAAGAACAAGGGTCAGCACAACATTAAAAAAAACCGGTCAGCACAACGTATATGAAAAAAAACAGAGGAGCCTGCCGAAAATGAGGCTATTACAGCTCGCCTTTAGGTGTCCTCCTCGGCATAGCGTCATTTTAAGAACAAGGGTCAGCACAACGTTAAAAAAAAACCGGTGAGCAGGACGTAAAAAAAAGGAAAAAAGGAAAAAACCGGTCAGCACAACGTAAAAAAAAACCGGAAAAAAATCGGAGGAGCCTGCCGAAGATGAGGCCATCACGACTCACCTTTAGGTGTCCTCCTCGGGATAGCGTCATTTTAAGAACAAGGGTCAACACAACTTAAAAAAAAAAAACTGGAAAAAAAATCGGAGGAGCCTGCCGAAGATGAGGCCATTACGGCTCGCCTTTAGGTGTCCTCCTCGGGATAGCGTCATTTTAACGGTCAGCAAAACGTAAAAAAAAAAACAAAAAAAAAATCAGAGGAGCCTGCCGAAGATGAGGCCATTACGGCTCCCCTTTAGGTGTCCTCCTCGGGATAGCGTCATATAAAGAACAAGGGTCAGCACAACGTAAAAAAAAAATGGTCAGCACAACGTAGAAAAAAAGAAAAAAACCGGTCAACACAACGTAAAAAAAAAAGTCATCACAACGTTAAAAAAAAACGGTCAGCACAACATAAAAAAAAAAGAAAAAAAGGAAAAAAACCGGTCAGCACAACGGAAAAAAAGGGAAAAAACCGGTCAGCACAACGTAAAAAAAAAATCGGAGGAGCCTGCCGAATATGAGGCCATTACGGCTACCCTTTAGGTGTCCTCCTCGGGATAGCGTCATTTAAAGAACAAGGGTCAGCCCAACGTTAAAAAAAATTCGGAAACAAAAGATCGGAGGAGCCTGCCGAAGATGAAGCCATTAGGGCGCCTTTAGGTGTCTTCCTCTGGATAGCATCATTTAAAGAACATGGGTCAGCACAACGTAAAAAAAAAAATCAGAGGAGCCTGATGACAAGTCATCATATACCCATTTCTCAAGCTAATTTCACTTGTTTCACTAGTTTTTATGCACTTTCTTACACCATAAGTAAGCAATTTAGAGTGGAATTACATGTTTTATTTGAATCAAACAACCACCATTTAATTGATGCTAAATCATGAGGTTTAAGCTAAATTTAATTGAATTTTAATTGATTTATAAACCTTGTGAATTTAGTGATACTTTGTTTGGTTGTTTTGATTAATTGTAGGTGAAGAAAAGAAGAAAACAATGAAGCGTGGCTTAAGAAAGCGTGGCCCAAGGAAGAAAAGAGTGTAGCGCATGGAAGGGAGAAAGCCACACTGCCCTCCACAAGAGCACACTGCCCTCCAAGGGAGCACAACAATGAACCAAGCATTCAAGACTTCACTGCCCTGCCCTCCTTGAGGGCGGAGCACAATGCTAGGCCAAGAAACAAGGGAAGGAAAAATTCTACCATGCCCTCCTCAAGAGCAATTTCGGGCTCCTCTTGAAAAAATTCAAGGAAATTCTTCTCCATGTGCCACCCATGGGTTTTGAACCCAAGCACATAAAGGAAAGAGAGTGGCGCAACAATAAAGGAAAATGAGCCACACTTGGCTAAAAGGCTACCACCAAGTTTCGAACACAAGATCTCTAGGAAGCCAAGCCTTAAGAGTGAATCATGTGCCAAGAAGAAAAAGCTCAGCATGCATTCAGCCAGGTTTCGAACTTCGGACCTCACCCAAGAACAAGGAAAGCTTACGCTGCCCTGCCCTTGAGGAGGGCAGAGCAGCATTCCTTGGTGCATGGCACGCACAATTTGGCACGGCCAGGAGCTTGGGTGCGCGCAGCTTGGACGCACGGGCAGGGAAGTTTGGACGCACCATGACAAGACTGCCCTGCTCGCCACAAGGGCAGGGCAGCATCCTGATGCCCCTCCCAAATTTGGCACGCTAGTTGGATTCACGTGCAAGGCTTCCCTGCTCTGCCCTCCACTAGAGCAGAGCAACCTCCTGGGAGCAACATGGGCTGAATTTCACTCAAAAATCCAACTTAATTCACTTCTTCACCAAATCAAAAAAGCCCACTCAAAATTCTTAGATCCAAAATAGAAAGTGTATAAATAGGTGTTAGTTAGAATTAGAAGGGAGCTTACTTTCATTTTTAATTTTCATCCTTAGTCAAATTGAGAGCTCACTTTCCATTTTTCTGCTTTAGAACTTCTGATCTTCAATTTTTATTTTTGGACTGCAATTAGCTTGAGAATTGGAGGAGAGAATTCACTTCTTCTTCCTTTGATCTTTTTGTTTTCTCTACTGGGTTTTGTTTGAGTCTTGAGTGTGAAGAATTAAGGAACTTCTGTCTCAATCTCCATTTAAGATCTCTTGAATTCTCCTACTGCATAATTGAGTTAAATTCCATTTCCTTTACTGCTGTAATCTTCAATTTCTCTTTAATTACTTTGTGAACTTGGATCTGGGAAGGCAATTGAGATCTAGACT
>NC_029779.3:18631206-18632230 GCF_000817695.3 Arachis duranensis
CTAAAATTGCTCAATCCTTCAATCCCTGTGGGATCGACCTCACTCCCGTGAGTTTTATTACTTGATGCAACCCGGTACACTTGCCGGTGAGTTTTGTGTTGGATCGTTTTCCACACATCAAGTTTTTGGCGCCGTTGTCGGGGATTGAATTAGATTGACAATGATTAAATGAGGTGGTGGTCTAGATTAAGCATTTTTTCTTTTTAACTAAGCACATTAACTGTTTGACACATTGTGTCACCTAACCCTCTAACCACATTCTAGCATTAGAATGTCCATGTTTCATTTGGTTTGTTTGTGATTCTCGCAAATCATGGAGGCTGAGGTGCGTGAAGAGGGAGTGAGCAACAATACCCAGCCTGCAAGAAAGGTGTTGGCCTCTTACACTATCCCCAATGCAAGAAACTGCGGGAGTAGCATTCTCACTCCCAACGTTCATGCAAATAATTTTGAGTTGAAGCCTCAACTTATCACTCTGGTGTAGAACAATTGCTCCTATGGAGGAAGTCCTCTTGAAGATCCAAACCAACACTTATCCATCGTCCTCAGGATTTGTGAAACTATCAAAACAAGTGGTGTGCATCCAGACATCTACAAGCTACTGCTGTTTCCATTCTCTCTGAAGGATAAGGCCACTCAATGGCTAGAGACATTTCCCAAAGAAAGCATCAATAATTGGGAAGACTTAGTGAGCAAATTCCTAGCCAAGTTCTATCCTCCCCAAAGGATTATCAGATTCAAAATAGAGGTCCAAACATTCACTCAGATGGATGGAGAGTCATTGTATGATGCATGGGAAAGATACAAAGCTTTACTCAAGAAGTGTCCACCAGAAATGTTCAAAGAATGGGATAAACTTCAAAACTTCTATGAAGGATTGACTCTGAAAGCTCAGGAAGCACTAGACCATTCAGCATGAGGTTCTTTGCAATTAATGAAGACAGCAGAGGAAGCCCAAAACCTCATAGACATGGTGGCAAACAATCAATACTTCTATGGTCATCAAAGGCAACGCCAACCAGCC
>NC_029779.3:18632397-18642887 GCF_000817695.3 Arachis duranensis
TTTTATGGTGATGCACACAAGACACCCTGGAAGACTCATTCTAATTCAAGGTAGGGTGAGCACCAGAATCAAGGGCAAATGGACTTTAACTATAGCAACCTTAGTAACACAAACAACCAAAGTCATTCATCCAATAATACTAACCAATTCAAAAACCCACAAAACACATACCATCAATCCCATAACAACTCATTAAACCACCAGAATAACTTTTCTACATCCACATCCCACCCTCAAAGTACCCCCACAATTAATTCAAACAACTTCCGGCAACAACCATTTCATTTCACACAACCACAACCAAATCCAGACTCTCAAAGAATCTCAAGTCTAGAGAAAATGTTGGAGAAACTCATGAAAAATCAAGAGATGGCAAGACAAGATCAGGAAACTGCAAGGAAATATCAGGCCCTGGCATTCAAAAACCAAGAGGCCTCAATCAGAAACCTTGAGAGACACATGGGGCAAATGGCTAAGCAAATTTCAGAAATGGGTGAGAAGAGAGCAAATACCTTCCCAATATCATTGAAGAACACCCAAGGGACAAAAGAAAAGCTACAAAGTGGGAGGAGTGCAAAGCAATCACAGTGGGAAGTAAGAACACTATGAAGAAGGAAGCCATCAATCAGGAACAACACAACAGAGAAGTTCCACAAGAAGAAATAGATGAGAAAAGTGAAAAGGATCAGACAACCAAGAAGGCACAAATTTCAAAGGGAGACAAGAACATCCTTGAATCACAACTACAAGAGAAGAAGGAAGGGGTGAGGCCATATGTCCCCAACCTTCCATACCCTTAGAGGTTCCAAAAAGAAAACAAGTATAAGCAATACTCGAAATTCCTGGACATATTTAAGACTCTCAGCATCAATATTCTTTTCTTGGAAGCATGTGAACAGATGCCATTATATGCCAAATTTATGAAAGAAGTACTCACAAAGAAAAGATCCCTAAAGGAAGGACAGATTGTTGAGATGACAAAGGAATGTAGTGCTATCCTTCAAAGAGAGTTGCCAGAGAAGAAAGATGATCTTGGGAGTTTTTACATACCTTGCACCATAGGAAACATAACAATTGAGAAGTCATTCTGTGACCTCGGTGCAAGCATAAACTTGATGCCTTTGTTTCTAATGAGGAAACTTCAATTTTCTGAGCTGAAATCCACACGAATAGTTCTCCAAATGGCTGACAAATCCATTAAGAAAGCACTGGGAGTTGTGGAGAATGTGTTGGTAAAAGTGGGAAAATTCTTTCTCCCTGTTGACTTTGTTATCTCAGATATAGAAGAGGACCCTAACACTCCCATCATTCTGGGGAGGCCTTTCTTAGCTACGGGCAGAGCATTGATAGATGTTGAAAAAGGGGAATTGTTGCTAAGAGTGCATGATGAGCACCTAGCATTCCATGTTTTTAAAACCATGCATGAGCCTACTCAAGAAGAAGATTGTATGAAGGATAAGGCCAGAGATCAAAGCCTGAAGGAGGCAGTTGGTGCACGAAATTGTGATCAATACTTTTCACAACTCAAATAATCCCCGGTGATGAATCCAAAAACTTGGTGTTCAATACCATGGCATAAACACAACTTCGCACAACTAACCAGCAAGTGTACTGAGTCGTCCAAGTAATAAACCTTACGCGAGTAAGGGTCGATCCCACAGAGATTGTTGGTATGAAGCAAGCTATGGTCACCTTGTAAATCTTAGTCAGGCAAACTCAAATGGTTATGAATGATGAATAAAACATAAAGATAAAGATGGAGATACTTATGTAATTCATTGGTGGGAATTTCAGATAAGCGTATGAAGATGCTTGGTCCCTTCCGTCTCTCTGCTTTCCTACCGTCTTCATCCAATCCTTCTTACTCCTTTCCATGGCAAGCTGTATGCAAGGGTTTCACCGTTGTCAGTGGCTACCTCCCATCCTCTCAGTGTTGAATCCTACTCAGAATACCATAGACAAAGTTTAGACCTTCCGGATTCTCTTGAATGCCGCCATCAATTCTAGCTTATACCACGAAGATTCCGGTTAAAGAATCCAAGAGATATCCACCCAATCTAAGGTAGAACGGAGGTGATTGACAGTCACACGTTCATAGGTGAGAATGATGATGAGTGTCACGGATCATCACATTCATCAAGTTGAAGAATAAGTGATATCTTAGAACAAGAACAAGCAGAATTGAATAGAAGAACAATAGTAATTGCATTAATACTCGAGGTACAGCAGAGCTCCACACCTTAATCTATGGTGTGTAGAAACTCCACCGTTGAAAATACATAAGAACAAGGTCTAGGCATGGCCGAGAGGCCAGCCTCCCAATGATCTAAGATAGCATAAAGATAGCTACCCAGATGATCTAGAGATCTAGAATGATCAAAAGATTCAAGTGATCAAAAGATAAAAATACAATAGTAAAAGGTCCTACTTATAGAGAACTAGTAGCCTAGGTTTTACAGAAATGAGTAAATGACATAAAAATCAACTTCCGGGCCCACTTGGTGTGTGCTTGGGCTGAGCATTGAATCATTTTCGTGTAGAGACTCTTCTTGGAGTTAAACGCCAGCTTTGGTGCCAGTTTGGGCGTTTAACTCCCATTCTTGTGCCAGTTCCGGCGTTTAACGCCGGGCAGTTTTGAGCTCATTTGGAACGCCGGTTTGGGCCATCAAATCTTGGGCAAAGTATGGACTATTATATATTGCTGGAAAGCCTAGGATGTCTACTTTCCAACGCCGTTGAGAGCGCCCCAATTGGGCTTCTGTAGCTCCAGAAAATCCACTTCGAGTGAAGGGAGGTCAGAATCCAACAGCATCTGCAGTCCTTTTCAGTCTCTGAATCAGATTTTTGCTCAAGTCCCTCAATTTCAGCCAGAAAATACCTGAAATCACAGAAAAATACACAAACTCATAGTAAAGTCCATAAAAGTGAATTTTAACTAAAAACTAATAAAAATATACTAAAAACTAACTAAAACATACTAAAAACAAACTAAAAAGTGATGTTAAACACCCAATCAATGAACGTGTCTCCACAAGCGTCTGAATACTACACTGTTAACCAGGTCCTTTCACTTGAACACCTAGAGATCATCAAAGAGGAGACCGGAAGGAAGTTCACAGTAAGTGGTGAAAAGCTGAGGCACTATGATTTTCAGCCTCCATGATCAAAGAATGGAGGATGTCAAGCTAATGACAATAAAGAAGCGCTTGTTGGGAGGCAACCCAACCTGAGGTAGTTTTCTTTTCATAGCTTTTTCAATAAAAATGTTGAATAATTGGTATGCATTGCAAGGAGCTAAGTTTGGTGTTGCACACCAAAACAATTTAAGGGAGAATGAAAGATTCTAAGTTTGGTGTTCCACCAAAATCTCATTTAAAAAGCACATTCTCACTTCCTGCACAATACTAGCTCCAAGCAATCAAACAGATTATTCAACTACTTAACTGCTTTCTAGTTTTAATTCCATAACCTTTAGCAAGGACACAAGGTTTCACATATGGTTAAGTTGATGCATGAAAAATAGTGGCAAGGAACTAAGTTTGGTGTTCACACACCAAAGACATTAGTCAAACATAGAAGATATTGTGCATCTTAACTCAAAGAGAACACAACAGAAGGAAGGATCAAAGGGCTGCAACTTCAAAGGTTGTATCTAAACTTAATCCTTGCTGCTATGAATTGTTTTGAATCTAGGAACCCTTATATATCTTGCTAAAGTGTTTATCTGGTTGCAAGTGGAATTGTTTGTTAAGAATAATTTGCATAGATGCTTGTCATTCATCACTTAGCTTTAAATTTCGTTTTGTTTCCCATATGCTTGAATAAAAGAGAAATATTTGAATTAGAAAGTAAATATCCAATGTTGCATAAGTTGGAATGGAAGTTAATGGTGGTATATGTGTTTGAGTAAATGCATAACTCATGAAATAATTGCTGCATAATGTTATTTTCATTAAAGTGTGAGCTAGCTTGCTGTCATAAAGGTTCCTATTAGTAAAGAAAAAAAATCCCCTGAGAACAAAAATAAAACATAAAGAAAAGGAAGAAGAAAAAGCCAATGTGGCAAGAAAAACAAAAAATAAAGGCTGGGCACCAATAGCTTGGACCCTAGGACACATGCCTGTGGTGTTCTTGTACTAGGATATGCTTGGACAAGTAAATTCTAAGGGGTATTTCAAAACCTGGCCACTTAGATCAACTGATTTGGGATGGCCAATTGAAAGTCCACAAAAAAGAGCAACCTAGCTACAGAACATTTAGTTATCCAAAGAGGTGCTGGGCATCAATGATCCTAGGAGAAAATAGTGAGCCATGTGTCTGTGGTGAAGAAATGTTGAGAAAAAAATAAAGCCAAAGGCTACTGCAACATTTGACACCAAGCCTTCAAAGAATAATAAGCTTGTTAAGCAAAATAAGAAAAGAAAAGTTAGCAAGGGAGCAAGTAAAAAGTAAACCTTACAACAGCAAGAAGGGAGCAAGTAAAAAGTAAACCTTATAATAGCAAGCTTAGTAAGCCTTTGAGGAAAAGTGTATATTATGTAACAGCAAATAATAACTGAGTTATCATTGTCTGCATAGAAACTCCATGAACCAAGTTCTACTATATGCCTAATAAGGATATGTATGCTTTTCATTTTTTTTCATTTCATTTCCTCTTAATTTTGATGCTTGCTTGGGGACAAGCAAGATTTAAGTTTGGTGTTGTGATGACAAGTCATCATAAACCCATTTCTCAAGCTAATTTCACTTGTTTCACTAGTTTTTATGCACTTTCTTGCACCATAAGTAAGCAATTTAGAGTGGAATTGCATGTTTTATTTGAATCAAACAACCACCATTTAATTGATGCTAAATCATGAGGTTTAAGCTAAATTTAATTGAATTTTAATTGATTTATAAACCATGTGAATTTAGTGATACTTTGATTGGTTGTTTTGATTAATTGTAGGTGAAGAAAAGAAGAAAAGAATGAAGCGTGGCTTAAGAAAGCCTGGCCCAAGGAAGAAAAGAGTGTAGCGCATGGAAGGGAGAAAGCCACACTGCCCTCCACAAGAGCACACTGCCCTCCAAGGGAGCACAACAATGAACCAAGCATTCAAGACTTCACTGCCCTGCCCTCCTTGAGGGCGGAGCACAATGCTAGGCCAAGAAACAAGGGAAGGAAAAATTCTGCCCTGCCCTCCTCAAGAGCAATTTCGGGCTCCTCATGGAAAAATTCAAGGAAATTGTTCTCCAAGTGCCACCCATGGGTTTCGAACCCAAGCACATAAAGGGAAGGGAGTGGCGCAACAATAAAGGAAAATGAGCCACACCTGGCTAAAAGGCTACCACCAAGTTTCGAACACAAGATCTCTAGGAAGCCAAGCCTTAAGCGTGAATCATGTGCCAAGAAGAAAAAGCTCAGCATGCATTCAGCCAGGTTTCGAACTTCGGACCTCACCCAAGAACAAGGAAAGCTTACGCTGCCCTGCCCTTGAGGAGGGCAGAGCAGCATTCCTTGGTGCATGGCACGCACAATTTGGCACGGCCAGGAGCTTGGGTGCGCGCAGCTTGGACGCACGGGCAGGGAAGTTTGGACGCACCATGACAACACTGCCCTGCCCTCCACAAGGGCAGGGCAGCATCCTGATGCCCCTCTCAAATTTGGCACGCTAGTTGGATCCACGTGCAAGGCTTCCCTGCTCTGCCCTCCACAAGAGTAGAGCAACCTCCTGGGAGCAACATGGGCTGAATTTCACTCAAAAATCCAACTTAATTCACTTCTTCACCAAATCAAAAAGCCCACTCAAAATTATTAGATCCAAAATAGAAAAGTGTATAAATAGGAGCCTGCCAAAGATGAGGCCATTACGGCTCACCTTTAGGTGTCCTCCTCGGGATAGCGTCATTTTAAGAACAAGGGTCAGCACAATGTTAAAAAAAATCAGAGGAGCCTGCCGAAGATGAGGCCATTACGGCTCGCCTTTAGGTTTACTCCTCGGGATATACTGGCAAACGCAAATCTTCACCGCACGTTGATAGACCAGGGGAGCTCCGCCGATATCTTATTCGAAACCGCCTTCAACAAACTCGGCTTGGAAGAAAAAGAACTCAGAGCATATTCGGACAGCCTGTTTGGACTAGAAGATACCCCGGTTCAACTGATGGGATACATCTCGCTCCACACAACTTTCGGAAAAGGAAGTCTGTCAAGAACACTCAAAATAGATTACATTGTAGTTGACGTAAGTTCAGCCTACAATGCCCTAATAGGTCGGACAACATTAAATCAGCTCGGTGCAATAGTCTCGACTCCACATCTATGCATGAAGTTCCCAACTGCAGGAGGGATAGCTACGATAAAAGCAGATCAGAAGATGGCGTGCCACTGTTACAACGAAAGTCTAAGCCTCAGAGGCAGAGGAGAAGAATTCCACACAATAGAGCTTGGTGGAGTTCAGAGGCGGGAAGAGCTCCGCCCACAACCTGAAGGTGAAATAGAGAAAATCCAGATCGGGGATACCTCAGACCAAACAATCAATATTGGCACACTCCTGAAAGGAGACATAAAAAAATCACTCATACAGTTTCTACGAGACAACGTCGACCTCTTTGCATGGAAGGCCGCAGACATGCCAGGCATAGATCCCAAGCTAATGTGCCACAAACTAGCAGTCTACCCAGGATCTCGGCCGGTACAACAGAGGCGTAGAAAGCTAGGACCAGAACGCTCTCAAGCTGTGGAAAAATAGGTACGAGCTCTGCTGGAGGCAGGTTTCATAAGAGAAGTCAAATACCCACTGTGGCTTGCTAACGTCGTATTAGTAAAAAAATCAAACGGGAAGTGGCGAATGTGCACTGACTATACCGATCTCAACAAAGCATGCTAAAAGATCCTTATCCACTCCCAAGCATTGACGAACTGGTAGATGCCTCCTCCGGATATAAATACCTCTCCTTTATGGACGTATACCCGGGATATAACCAAATCCCAATGTACCCACCCGACCAAGAAAAACCTCATTCTTAACCCCAAAGGCAAATTACTGCTACATTTTGATGCCCTTCGATCTTAAAAATGCGGGAGCCACTTACCAAATATTAATGAACAAGGTTTTTTTGGATCACATCAGAAAAATCATGGAAGTTTAAGTGGACGACATGCTAGTAAAGACACAAAATGAAGAGATGTCATTATCTGACCTGACCCAAGAATTCGACACTATAAGACGACATGGCATGCGACTCAATCTCGCAAAATGCACCTTTGTAGTAGAAGCTGGTAAATTCTTGGGTTTTATGATCACACAGAGGAATTGAGGCAAACCCGGATAAATGTCGGGCCATACTCGACATGAAAAGTCCGACTTGTGTCAAAGAGGTACAACAACTCAACGGGAGGTTGGCAGCCTTGTCCAGATTCCTGGCTGGATCAGCAATAAGATCTCTCCCTTTCTATGCCACTCTAAGAAAGGGAAAGGAGTTTGAATGGATAGCAGAATGCGAGCAAGCCTTTCAAGACTTCAAAAGATTCTTGGGACAGCCGCCTATACTAACTTGGCCATGGAAAGGAGAACCACTCATATTGTACCTCGCGGTAGGAAATCAGGCAGTAGCCTTAGCACTGGAACGAGAAGACGACAGCGGGTAACAACCCATATACTTTATTAGCAAGGCATTACAAGGATCCGAACTGAACTACCAGAAAATAGAAAAGTTCGCTTACGCTCTCATACTAACATTACGACGACTTCACCCATACTTCTGGGCTCACACCATTAGAGTTTGGACCAACCAGCCCATAAAAGGGATCTTACAGAAAATAGACCTGGCAGGCAGAATCTTACAATGGGCAGTCGAGTTATCCAAATTTGATCTTCAATACGAAGCTCGGACAGCCATCAAATCACAACACCTGGCTGACTTCATTGCAGAGTTTACAGACACACCGGAAATCCCCACAGAATGGAATCTCTACGTGGACGGTTTCTCAAATAAAATTGGAAGCGGCGCAGGCATGATAATTGAAAGCAACCAGGGAATCCAAATCAAACTCTCCCTCAAATTTGGGTTCCCTGCCTCAAACAATCAAGCGGAATATGAGGCACTAGTAGCTGGTTTGAAACTAGCCAGGAAAATTGGAGCTCATAAGCTTATCATCTTCAACGACTCGCAGGTAGTTACTTCACAAATAGGAGGAAGCTACCAAGCCAAAGACCCCATCATGAAAAAGTACTTGGACAAAGCCAGAGAACAACTCAGACAACTCGGAGGATATGAGATTCGTCACATACCCCGAGAACAGAATGCCCGAGCCGACGCACTCTCAAAACTAGCCAGCACCAAACCAGGGGGCAACAATAGAAGCCTCATCCAAGAAATTCTACAGAATCCATCAATCTAGGAAGAAGAAAAAGTCCTAGCCATAACAGGTCGCGATTAGGGATGGATGACTCCCATAATTAACTACCTCAAAACAGAAGCACTCCCCACAGAGGAAAAAGAGGCAAAGAGGTTGAAACGGGAGGCACAATATTATACTATCATAAATAATACTCTTTACAAAAGGGGGATGTCAATACTACTGCTAAAATGTGTGCCGACTTCCAACACAAAGAAAGTCCTAGAAGAAGTACATAGTGGCATCTGTGGCAATCATCTCGGAGCGCAGGCACTCGCCAAAAAAGTACTTCAAGCAGGATTTTATTGGCCAACTCTACAAAAAGAAGCCATAGAATTTGTAAGGACATGTTCACCATGTCAGAAACATGCCAACTTTCACACCGCCTCGCCAAAGGAACTCATCAGCGTGACCTGACCTTGGCCATTTGCAAAATGGGGACTCGATCTTCTCGAACCTTTTCCTCAAGGATCAGGACAAGTCAAATTCCTCATAGTAGGAATAGACTACTTCACAAAATGGATCGAGGCAGAACCTAGATATAACCAAAAGGTAATACAGCGGGCCTTTGCTGAGGACGACCTCATCCTAATCCGAAACGACATCGGAACAACTCGACCTGGAGAAGGAAAGCTGGCAGCAAACTAGAAAGGACCCTACCGAGTCATAGAAGTGCTGGGAAAGGGCTACTACAGGCTTTCCGAACTCGATGGGCGAGAGCTTCCTAAGTCATGGCATGCCTGCAACCTAAGAAGGTACTATAGCTAGGGATGATAAAAGACCTTGGACAAGGCGCACTCTTTTTCCTGAAAAAGGTTTTTTAACGAGGCGCCAAGCCAAGACTTACAAATCACCCGACTTAGGAAATTAACCCCCCATGTATATTTGCATTCTCTTTTAATAAAATTTGTTCAGATTTTCTATAAACGCTCAAGTCGCATTATTCCGAAACATTCATCGCCCGATTATAAAGCTACAGATCGACAGAAAGTGAAAACCAAATTCACTGCGCGATCATGATAAAGACCAAAGATGAAAACCAAATTCATTAAAAGGTCGACCAAACGAGGGTTAAAACCCAAACTCTACAAAATTGGCAAAGATGAAAATAGAATAATGCAAGTTATAGAAAGTGATCCATAGAAAGGACCTGACGAGGTCCTAATAAAATGGATTGCTATAAAATAACTTGAAGACTGGCCGGCACAAAGAAGTCGGACCAGCCACAGCAACCCAAGTTATAAGTAAAGCCATGGAAAAAGATCTGGCCAACCCTATAAAAGAGGATTACTATAACTTAGAAGAGCCCGACACGACGAAGTCGGACTCCTACGAAAAAGTTACAAAGGTAATTCCTGAAAGAGACCTGAACAAGGTCCAAGAAAGAGGATTACCAAGTAATTCGACAGGACCCGACATGACAAAGTCGGCCCAAAAGATAAGTTACAAAGGTAATCCCTGAAAGAGACCTGAACAAGGTCCAAGAAAGAGGATTACCAAGTAACTCGACAAGACTCGACATGGCGAAGTCAGCCCAAAAGATAAGTTACAAAGGTAATCCCTGAAAGAGACCTGAACAAGGTCCAAGAAAAAGGATTACCAAGTAACTCGACAGAACCCAACATGACGAAGTCGGCTCAAAGTACACAAGTTATAAAAGTAATCCTTGAAAGAGACCTGATGAGCGGATAATTTATACGCTTTTTGGCATTGTTTTTAGTATGTTTTTGGTATGATCTAGTTAGTTTTTAGTATATTTTTATTAGTTTTTAGTTAAAATTCACTTTTCTGGACTTTACTATGAGTTTGTGTGTTTTTCTGTGATTTCAGGTATTTTCTGGCTGAAATTGAGGGTCCTGAGCAAAAATCTGATTTGGAGACTGAAAAGGACTGCAGATGCTGTTGGATATTGACCTCCCTGCACTCGAAGTGGATTTTCTGGAGCTACAGAAGCCCAATTGGCGCGTTCTCAACGGCATTGGAAAGTAGACATCCTGGGCTTTCCAGAAATGTATAATAGTTCATACTTTGCCCGAGATTTGATGGCCCAAACCGGCGTAGCAAATCAGCCTCAGAAATTCCAGCGTTTAACGCTGGAACTGGCATAAAA
>NC_029779.3:18644995-18645789 GCF_000817695.3 Arachis duranensis
AGTGGGAAGACACTGAATAACACTGCTCAAAGTAGCAAAAAGCTAAACAAGAAACAATTGACAGAGGATAACCAAACCACTGTTCAAAATCCCTCTGAGGACAGTAAGAGCCCAGAGAGGAACACTTTTGGCGTTCAAACGCCAGAAAAGGGGGGAAAGCCGGCGTTAAACGCCCATTCCCTGCCCAGTTCTGGCATTCAAACGCCAGAAAAGGGGAAAAAGTTGGCGTTAAACGCCCATTTTCCACCCATTCCTGGCGTTCAGACGCCAAGGGAAGATCAGACACCTGAGAGTGCTGACAGTAATCCCTCTAACAAGGCTTCTTCAACCACTTTTGTAAGGAATAAACCTGCAGCATCTAAGGTTGAAGACTATAAAGCCAAGCTGCCTTATCCTCAAAAACTCCGCCAAGCGGATCAAGATAAGCAATTTGCCCGCTTTGCAGACTATCTAAGGACTCTTGAAATCAAGATTCCGTTTGCAGAGGCACTTGAGCAAATACCTTCTTATGCTAAGTTCATGAAAGAAATCTTAAGTCATAAGAAGGATTGGAGAGAAACTAAAAAAGTGTTTCTCACTGAAGAATGCAGTGCAGTCATTCTGAAAAGCTTACCATAAAAACTTCAAGATCCAGGAAACTTTATGATACCATGCACATTAGAAGGTGCCTGCACCAAGACAGCCCTATGTGATCTTGGAGCAAGCATCAATCTAATACCTGCATCCACTATCAGAAAGCTTGGGTTGACTGGAGAAGTCAAACCAACCCGGATATGCCTCCAACTTGCTGATGG
>NC_029779.3:18646766-18647480 GCF_000817695.3 Arachis duranensis
TAACCAAATTACAGTAGACCCTCAAGACCAAGAGAAAATAGCATTTACTTGCCCTTCTGGCGTGTTTGCCTACAGAAGGATGCCTTTTGGTATGTGCAATGCACCTGCAACCTTTCAGAGGTGCATGCTCTCTATCTTCTCAGATATGGTAGAGAAATTTTTGAAAGTCTTCATGGATGACTTCTCAGTATACGGAGACTCATTCAGCTCCTGTCTTAATCACCTAGCACTTGTCCTGAAAAGGTGCCAAGAAACTAACCTGGTTTTAAACTGGGAGAAATGTCACTTTATGGTGACTGAAGGAATTGTCCTTGGGCACAAAATTTCAAGCAGGGGAATAGAGGTGGATAAGGCAAAGGTAGAGGTAATTGAAAAATTACCACCACCTGCCAATGTTAAGGCAATCAGAAGCTTTCTGGGGCATGCAGGATTCTACAGAAGGTTCATAAAGGGTTTTTTGAAAATTGCAAAACCCTTGAGTAACCTGCTAGCTGCTGACACACCATTTGTGTTTGACACACAGTGTCTGCAGGCATTTGAGACCCTGAAAGCTAAGCTGGTCATAGCACTAGTCATCTCTGCACCAGATTGGACATTGCCATTTGAACTAATGTGTGATGCCAGTGACCATGCCATTGATGCAGTGTTGGGACAGAGGCATAACAAGCTTCTGCACATCATTTATTATGCCAGCCATGTTCTAAATGACGCACA
>NC_029779.3:18648615-18649523 GCF_000817695.3 Arachis duranensis
AAAGATTGCTCCAGTTAAATGAGCTAGAGGAGTTCAGACTCAATGCCTTTGAAAATGCAAAAATTTATAAGGAAAAGGCAAAGAAATGGCATGACAAGAAGTTGTCAACCAGAGTCTTTGAGCCAGGACAAAAAGTCCTGCTCTTCAACTCTAGGCTTAGACTGTTTCCAGGAAAGCTCAAATCCCGTTGGAGGGGTCCGTATGTGATTACAGGAGTGTCACCATATGGATATGTTGAGCTTCAAGATATTGCTTCTGATAAAAAGTTCATTGTTAATGGATAGAGGATCAAACATTACCTTGAAAGTAATTTTGAGGAGGAATGCTTAAAACTGAGGCTTGAATGAGTCTCAGCAAAGGTCCAGCTAAAGACAATAAAGAAGCGCTTGTTGGGAGGCAACCCAGTCATTAGAAGGTTTTTTGTTCTATAAAAGTTTGATATATATTTTTCAAGATTGATCATTAAAATGAAGGAATTCACAGAGTTACAGAAGGATTCAGCTCAAAAAGCAGAGAAAAAGAGCTTACTGGCGAAAAAACGCCAGTAAGGGGCATTTTGGGCGTTAAACGCCAGAATGGGTATCATTCTGGGTGTTTAACGCCAGGAATGGTGCCATTTTGGGCGTTAAACGCCAAAATGGGCACCATTCTGGGCGTTTAACGCTAGGTGTGCAGCATCCTGGGCGTTTAGCAAAACGCCCAGTGATAAAGGAATTCTGGTGTTTAACGCCAGCCAGGGCACCTGGCTGGGCGTTAAACGCCCACAAGGGGCAACAATTGGGCATTAAACGCCAGAATGGGTGCCATTCTGGGCGTTTAACGCCAGAAAGGTGGGGGGGACCAAGATTTTGATTTTCAATCAAATTTTTTCAAACTTTCCTTTTCTCACCCATATTTTTCTACAAAAA
>NC_029779.3:18652196-18652421 GCF_000817695.3 Arachis duranensis
ATATACCCTAGGTTACTAGCTTACTATTAATAGGATCTTTTGACATTGTATCTGTACCTCATGACACTTTACACGTTTCTTTGTGTACCTTCCATAGCATGAGTCTCTAAACCCCATGGTTGGGGGTGAGGAGCTTTGCTGTGTCTTGATGGATTAATGCAATTACTACTGTTTTTCATTTAATCACGCTTGCTTCTATTCTAAGATATCACTTGTTCCTCAACT
>NC_029779.3:18652723-18656671 GCF_000817695.3 Arachis duranensis
GGGGCATTAGTGACAGACGCAAAAGAATCACTGGATTCTATTCCGGCCTGATTGAGAACCGACAGATGGATAGCCGTGCCGTGACAGGGTGCGTTGAACATTTCCACTGAAAGGATGGGAGGTAGCCATTGACAACGGTGAAACCCTTGCATACAGCTTGCCATGGAAGGAGCCTTGCGTGCTTGAAGAAGAAGACAGTAGGAAAGCAGAGATTCAGAAGATGGAGCATCTCCAAAACCTCAACCTATTCTCCATTACTGCAAAGCAAGTACTTATTTCATGTTCTTTTACTTTTCACAATCAATCCTGATAATTTCTGATATCCTGACTAAGATTTACAAGATAACCATACCTTGCTTCAAGCCGACAATCTCCGTGGGATCGACCCTTACTCACGTAAGGTATTACTTGGACGACCCAGTGCACTTGCTGGTTAGTTGTGCGGGATTGCAAAAGTGTGATTGCAATTTCGTGCACCAAGACCAAAATGAGGTCCAAAAAAGAGAATTACAAACAAACAACTCAGACTAAACCGAGTTGAAGAATCGGCAATCTCAGCATTATAATTCCTAATGAAGACCTGAACAAAGTTCAAACTATTGGAAGCAGCGTCAGGCAAAGGAATCAAGCCGATCATGTCAGACAAAGTCCCAACACTCTCAAAGCCTACAAAGGTACCAAGACGAGTGCAAGCAGGCATGATATAAAAACTACTAGTTATAATAATAGCAAGCTTCAGAGGCCACCAAAATCAGCCCCAAAAGCTCGGAAACTACTTTGTTTTTCAAAATAAAGTTGCTAAACAAGAAACCAAAAGAAGTGTCAACAGTCAGCAAAACATCATTTACAAAATAAAGAGTTCAAAATTCCACAAGCCGGGCTATCTTCAACGAACAAGAAGAAAACTCAGTTAACATTAGAAGGCTTCTCAGCAGCATCAACTCGGGGTGAAGGAAGACGAGTCTGAAGAGGCACCGCATCCACCGTCCCATCATCCCGGTTCAAAATTTGGCAATCCGGTTCCCCCTCTGTATGATTAATCTTAGCAGTGGAAGTCGGCACAACAGAAGTCTTGGTAGCGGGCAGTGAAGGATGATCATCATCATCATCATCATCAGGATCGTCAGGGACAATCTTACCATTCCTGACAATATTGTCCAGACTAAAAAGGGAAAGGTCGAGATCTGGTGCAAGAACTCGAACTTGCTCCTTCAGATTCTCATAAGCAGCAGTAACACTGCCTACAAGATGACTCTGAAGTTCGGCGTAATCGCCCAGACAGATTCCAAGCTACCCTAGAGCTCCATCATCTCTCTATAAGTAGTAACATAGCTATCCTTATGTTTTAACACCGTATCCTCGGCCAGTTGCACAACAGCCGCCAGACCAACAGCCCGAGCCTTTTCCCCCTTTAGCTCCTTTTCTAGCTCGGCCACTTTCATCTCAAGCTCCTCCTTCAAACCCTTAATCCGGTTAAACTCCGATTTTGCCTCCTCCATAAAAGCCTTGGTAGCATGGATAGGAAGATCTTGAGCAGTCCGGTATCAAGCCGCTCCCATATGTGCCAATGTAATACCACTCCGAGTAATGAAGTCTAAATGACGAAGAATGGATACATCGTCAGTAGGCATGACACCATAGGGAGCAATCTGTTGATCTACAAACCCAACAACATCAAAGTCGGGAGCACCAAGATTAAACGGCTCGACAGTCCGAGGTCTTTTTGGAGGAGGAGCGGCAGAAGGAGAGGAGGTACCAACTGAAGTCTGTGACGGATCGACCAAACGAACCCGGGGAGTCGGGATCATCCTCCTCGGCCCAGGAGAGCTCGGGACAGATGGCTTTGACAAAACCTGGGAGGACCCTTCTCCAACGACCTTGGCCGGGATGTTCTAAGCCGCGGTAGCCTTCCTCACCTTCTTAAAGGCCTTCAGCAAGTCATTATTCTTTGACATCTCTAAAAAATAAGAAAAATACAACAACTTACAAAGCCAGAAAAGAAGCAGAAAACAAAACAAATGGGGACACAGTTTATAAAATACCCAGCACGGTACGGATCAAGGATGGATCCCTCAGAAATTTCTTGATCTCAAGATGGGGAGGTTCCCCCCAAATATCCTCCAAAGCAGCAACAAAGGCTTGCTCAACCTCGTCTAACATCTCCCAGGTATACCTAGATACAACTACATTCCTCTGCCATTCTAAAGGAAAATGAGGCTCGCCATTCTCATCCAAGAAGAAAGGACGAGCTCCTTCAACAGCTCGGATCTTGAAAAAGTAATTCTTAAAGTCTCGAAAAGACTCATCATACATGGAAAAGACCTTATGTCCCTAAGCCAACCTAAAAGAAATCCAAGAAGCTTTCTTTTTGGTAGTTCCAGGCTTGGTCAACACAAACAGATACAGAAAAAGGGCTAAAGAGGGATTAACACCGAATTCATGGCAAACCAGCTGAAAAATCTTAATAAAACCCCAAGAATTCGGATGAAGCTGAGATGGGGCCACGTTACAAGACCACAATAGGTTGGTCTCAAAGGAAGTAAAAGGAAGGGTAATATCCATCTGGCTAAAGAAGAAATCATATGCATAAAAGAAAGGACGCTCCCCCCTGGGTCGGAACAGGAAAGCAGACCCTGTCATCAGAATCGGGTGCTACCAACTCATAGTTTCATTATTGATTCTCACTACTACATATCTGATGGTGTTTTCTAAGCTCCGCACAGAACTCCGCATTAGCTAGAGATACACATAGCAACACAAGGGAGTCCAGCCAATCGGACATCCCCTCAGGAACCTTAGAGGACGCCTCGATAATATTTTTGTGAGATGACATGGCCAACTAATCCTACAAACAAAAGAAAACGGGTTACTAACCCAAAAACAAATTCAGGCAATATAGAAGCAACTCGGACAATGATGAGCGGATAATTTGTACGCTTTTTGGCATTGTTTTTAGTATGTTTTTAGTATGTTTTAGTTAGTTTTTATTATATTTTTATTAGCTTTTAGTTAAAATTCACTTTTCTGGACTTTACTATGAGTTTGTGTGTTTTTCTGTGATTTTAGGTATTTTCTGGCTGAAATTGAGGGACCTGAGCAAAAATCTGATTCAGAGGCTGAAAAGGACTGCAGATGCTGTTGGATTCTGACCTCCCTGCACTCGAAGTAGATTTTGTGGAGCTACAGAAGCCCAATTGGCGCGCTCTCAACTGCGTTGGAAAGTAGACATCCTGGGCTTTCCATCAATGTATAATAGTCCATACTTTTTCCAATATTTGATGGCCCAAACAGGCGTTCCAAGTCAGCTCAAGAATTCTGGCGTAAAACGCCGGAACTGGCACAAGAATGGGAGTTAAACGCCCAAACTGGCCCAAAAGCTGGCGTTTAACTCCAACAAGAGTCTCTACACGAAAATTCTTCAATGCTCAGCCCAAGCACACACCAAGTGGGCCCGAAAGTGGATTTTTATGTCATTTACTCATTTCTGTAAACCCTAGCTACTAGTTCTCTATAAGTAGGACCTTTTGCTATTGTATTAGACCTCTTTTGATCACTTGAATATTTTGATCATGTTTTTATGATTGAACCCTCTTTGGGAGGCTGGCCATTCGGCCATGCCTAGACCTTGTTCTTATGTATTTTCAATGGTAGAGTTTTTACACACCATAGATTAAGGTGTGGAGCTCTGCTGTACCTCGAGTATTAATGCAATTACTATTGTTCTTCTATTCAATTCAACTTATTCTTGTTCTAAGATATTCATTCGCACCCAAGAACATGATGAATGTGATGATTATGTGACACTCATCATCATTCTCACTTATTAAAGCGTGCCTGACAACCACTTCCGTTCTACAAGCAAACAAGGCTTGAATGTTTATCTCTTGGATTTCTTAATCGGAATCTTCATGGTATAAGCTAGAATTGATGGCGGCATTCAAGAGAATC
>NC_029779.3:18656871-18657122 GCF_000817695.3 Arachis duranensis
CCGCCTAATTGAGATTTACAAGATGACCATAGCTTGCTTCATACCAACAATCTCCGTGGGATCGACCCTTACTCGCGTAAGGTTTATTACTTGGACGACCCAGTGCACTTGCTAGTTAGTTGTGCGAAGTTGTGACAAAGAGTTGAGATTGCAACTGAGCGTACCATGTGGATGGCGCCATTGATGATCACAATTTCGTGCACCAAGTTTTTGGCGCCGTTGCCGGGGATTGTTTGAGTTTGGACAACTGA
>NC_029779.3:18657301-18657615 GCF_000817695.3 Arachis duranensis
GAAGCTTGTCTAGCCATGTCTAATTCCTTTAGACTGAAGCTTTAGACTAACACTGCATGATTCCTGGAATTCTTATTAAAAGTTTTGATCCTCTTTATCTTCTTTTTTCACAAAATTTTCGAAAAAACCAAAAAAATTACAAAATCATAAAAACCAAAAATATTTCTTGTTTGAGTCTAGTGTCTCATTTTAAGTTTGGTGTCAATTGTATGTTTCTGTTCTTCTTGCATTTATCATGTTTCTTCATTGATCTTCAAGTTGTTCTTGATGATTTACTTGCTCTGATCTTTAAATTCTCTTGTTTTGTGTGTTTT
>NC_029779.3:18657788-18660565 GCF_000817695.3 Arachis duranensis
ATTTTTAATTTGTGTCTTTTCAAGTCAATAATATAGAGAATTGAAGATTCAGAACATACAGCAGAGGAATTACACAGAAAAAAGCTGGGCGTTCAAAACGCCCAGTGAAGAAGGAAAACTGGCATTTAAACACTAGCCAGGGCACCTGGCTGGGCGTTTAATGCCCAAAAGGGTAGCATTTTGGGCGTTAAACGCCAGAATGGATACCATTCTGGGCGTTTAACGCCAGGATGGCACAAGAGGGAAGATTTTGTTTTTAATTCAAATTTTTTTTCAAGTTTTCAAAATTTTTCAAAATCAAATCTTTTTCAAATCATATATTTTCAAAATCAATTTCTTTCCATTTTCAAAAATATTTGCTAACAATTAATGATTTGATTCAACATCTCAAGTATGTTGCCTTTTCTGTTGAGAAAGGTTTAATGTTTGAATCATATCTTTTCTTGTTAGCCAAGTCATTAATTTTAAAAATCAAATCTTTTTTTTAATTGTTTTCCAAATCATATCTTCTCAATCATATCTTTTTAAAACTATATCTTTTCAATTATATCTTTTTAATCACATCTTTTTCAAAATAAGTTTTCAATCATATCTTCTTGATTTCTAATTTCAAAATCTTTTTCAAAAATCACTTAATTTCTTTTCCACTCTTAGTTTTTGAAAATCATCAATCAATTTTCAAAATGTTTTTTTTTAAATCTTTTTAATTTATTTCTTCCCCTCTTCTCACATCCTTCTATTTATGGACTAACATGTACAATTCGAACTCTATCTTTCTAAGTTCAAATTCTTCTACCTCTTCCTTCTATTTTTCTATTCCTCTGACACCTCAAGGAATCTCTATACTGTGACATAGAGGATTCTATATTTTCTTGTTCTCTTCTCTTTCATATGAGCAGGAGCAAAGACAAAATTATTCTTGTTAAGGCTGACCCTGAACCTGAAAGGACCTTGAAGTGAAAGCTAAGAGAAGCTAAGGCACAACTCTCTGTAGAGGACCTAGCAGAATTCTTCAAAGAAGAAGACATGGCAGCCGAAAACAACAACAATGCCAACAATGCAAGGAAGGTGCTGGGTGACTTTACTGCACCTACTCCCGACTTCTATGGGAGAAGCATCTCTATCCCTGCCATTGGAGCAAACAACTTTGAGCTTAAGCCTCAATTAGTTTCTCTAATGCAACAGAATTGCAAGTTCCATGGACTTCCATTGGAAGATCCTCATCAGTTTTTAGCTGAATTCTTGTAAATCTGTGACACTGTCAAGACCAATGGGGTTGACCCTGAGGTCTACAGACTTATGCTATTCCCTTTTGCTGTTAGAGACAGAGCTAGGATATGGTTGGACTCACAACCTAAAGAAAGCCTGAACTCTTGGGAAAAGCTAGTCAATGCCTTCTTGGCAAAGTTCTTTCCACCTCAAAAATTGAGTAAGCTTAGAGTGGAAGTCCAAACCTTCAGACAGAGGAAGGTGAATCCCTCTATGAAGCTTGGGAAAGATACAAACAATTGATCAGAAAGTGTCCTTCTGACATGCTTTCTGAATGGAGCATCATAGGAATTTTCTATGATGGTCTCTCTGAACTATCCAAGATGTCTTTGGATAGCTCTGTTGGAGGATCTCTTCATCTGAAGAAGACACCTGCGGAAGCTCAAGAACTCATTGAAATGGTAGCAAATAGCCAATTCATGTACACTTCCTTAAGGAATCCTGTGAACAATGGGACGAATCAGAAGAAAGGAGTTCTTGAGAATGATACTCTGAATGCCATACTGGCTCAAAACAAAATATTGACTCAGCAAGTCAATATGATTTCTCAAAGTCTATCTGGAATGCAAGATGCACCAGGTAGTACTAAGGATGCTTCATCTAAAGAAGAAGCTTATGATCCTGAAAACCCTTCAATGGAAGAGGTGAATTACATGGGAGAACCCTATGGAAACACCTATAATCCTTCATGGAGAAATCATCCAAATCTCTCATGGAAGGATCAACAGAGACCTCAACAAGGTTTCAACAACAATAATGGTGGAAGACACAGGTTTAGCAATGGCAAGCCTTTTTCATTATCTTCTCAGCAACAGATAGAGGATTCTAAGCAGAGCCACTATGACTTAGCAACCATGGTCTCTAATCTAATCAAAACCACTCAAAGTTTCATGACTGAAACACGGTCCTCCATTAGAAACTTGGAGGCACAAGTGGGTCAGCTGAGTAAGAAAGTTACTGAACTCCCTCCTAGTACTCTTCTAAGCAATACAGAAGAGAATCCAAAAGGAGAGTGTAAGGCCATCAACATGGCCAAATTTGGAGAGGAGGAAGAGGCAGTGATCGCCACTTGAGGAAGACAACAATGGACATCCACTGGCCTCCAATGAGTTCCCTAATGAGGAACCATGGGAATCTGAGGCTCACACTGAGACCATGGAGATTCCATTGGATTTACTTCTGCCATTCATGAGCTCTGATGAGTATTCTTCGTCTGAAGAGGATGAAGATGTCACTGAAGAGCAAGTTGCTAAGTACCTTGGAGCAATCATCAAGCTAAATGACAAGTTATTTGGTAATGAGACTTGGAAGGATGAACCCCCTTTGCTCACCAAAGAACTGGCTGACTTGTCTAGGCAGAAACTACCTCAAAAGAGATAGGAGCCTGGGAAGTTCTCAATACCTTGTACAGTAGGCACCATGACCTTCAAGAAGGCTCTGTGTGACCTAGGGTCAAGCATAAACCTCATGACTCTCTCTGTAATGGAGAAGCTAGGGATCTTTGAGGT
>NC_029779.3:18660724-18662513 GCF_000817695.3 Arachis duranensis
AGATGAATCCATCATCCTTGGTAGACCCTTCCTAGCCACAGCAAAGGCTGTGATTGATGTTGACAGAGGAGAATTGATCATTCAAGTGAATAAAGAATCCTTTGTGTTTAAGGCTCAAGGATATCCCTCTGTAACCATTGAGAGGAAGCATGAAGAGCTTCTCTCAAAACAGAGTCAAACAGAGCCCCCACAGTCAAACTCTAAGTTTGGTGTTGGGAGGCCACAATCAAATTCTAAGTTTGGTGTTGAACCCCCACATTCAAACTCTAAGTTTGGTGTTGGAGAGGTTCCAACATTGCTCTGAGTATCTGTGAGGCTCCATGAGAGCCCACTGTCAAGCTACTGACATTAAAGAAGCGCTTGTTGGGAGGCAACCCAATGTTATATTTATCTATTTTTCCTTTATTATTTTGTGTTTTCTGTAGGTTGATGATCATGGGAAGTCACAAAATCAATTGAAAAAGAAAAAATAGAATGAAAAACAGAAAGAAAAACAACACACCCTGGAGGAAAACCTGCTGGCGTTTAAATGCCTGTAAGGGCAGCAAAT
Organism: Arachis duranensis; assembly: GCF_000817695.3. Taxonomy (NCBI): domain Eukaryota; kingdom Viridiplantae; phylum Streptophyta; class Magnoliopsida; order Fabales; family Fabaceae; genus Arachis; species Arachis duranensis. Next base: position 18,661,275 of record NC_029779.3, read on the forward strand.
GGACGTTTAACGCCCAGTCGGCACCATTTTGGGCGTTTAACGCCAGAAAGGGGCACCAGACTGGCGTTAAACGCCAGGAAAGAGCAAGAAGCTGGCGTTAAATGCCAGAAATGGGCACCAGCCCGGCGTTTAACGCCAGAATTGGCATAAGGGAGCATTTTTGCTCGCCACTTGGTGCAGGGATGAATTTTCCTTGACACCTCAGGATCTGCGGACCCCACAGGATCCCCACCTACCTCACCATTCAAATTCAAATCACTTTCCATCCCAAACCCACCCATTATGGCCGAACCTCAAAGCCACCTCCATCTCCTCTATTTCTTCTTCTTCTACTCTCTTCTTTCTTTTTTTTTCTCGAGGACGAGCAAAACTTCTAAGTTTGGTGTGGTAAAAGCATTGCTTTTTGTTTTTCCATAACCATTTATGGCATCTAACGCCGGAGAAACCTCTAGAAAGAAGAAAGGGAGGACAAAAGCTTCCGCCTCCGAGTCATAGGAGATGGAGAGATTCATCTCAAGGGTCAATAACTCAGTAGTAGAGCATTTGACTACACATCAAGAGAGCCCACTCATGGACCTCAACAAGAGCATGAGGAATTTCCTTGTGATCCCCGAGGTCCCTTTCAAACTCAAAAAGGGTCAACTTTGATCAAAGGTTGGACCAAGTCCTCATAGACATTTGTGAAGAGGGCGTTCAATGGAAGAGCGATTCAAGAGGGAAGCCAGTTCAACTGAGAAGGCATGACCTCAAGCCCGCGGCTAGGGGATGGTTGGAGTTTATCCAACGCTCAATCATTCCCACTAGCAACCGGTCCGAAGTTACTATAGATCGGGCTATCATGATTCATAGCATCATGATTGGAGAGGAAGTAGAAGTTCATGAGGTTATATCCCAAGAACTTTATGAGGTGGCGGACAAGTCCTCTACCTTGGCAAGGTTAGCTTTCCCTCATCTCATTTGTCACCTCTGTTATTCAGTTGGGATTGACATAGAGGGAGACATCCTCATTGATGAAGACAAGCCCATCACTAAGAAAAGGATGGAGCAAACAAGAGATCCCACTCACCATGAAATCCCTGAGATGCCTCAAGGGATGCACTTTCCTCCACAAAACTATTGGTAGCAAATCAACACCTCCCTAGGAGAATTTAGTTCCAACATGGGACAACTAAGGGTGGAGCACCAAGAACATTCCATCCTCCTCCATGAAATTAGAGAAGATCAAAGAGTCATGAGAGA
>NC_029779.3:18662699-18664800 GCF_000817695.3 Arachis duranensis
AGATTAATTATTTTGATGTGGTGGCAATACTTTGGTTTCTGAATGTATTCTTGAATAGTACATATGTCTTTTGAATTTGTTGTTCATGAATGTTGGCTCTTGAAAGAATGATGAAAAAGGAGACATGTTACTGAGGATCTGAAAAATCATAGAAATGATTCTTGAAGCAAGAAAAAGCAGCGAATTCAAAAAAAAAGAGATAGTACATGAAAAAAAAAGAAATAATAAAGTTGTGATCCAAGTCAAAAAGAGTGTGCTTAAGAACCCTGGACAGCTCTAATTGGGGACTCTAGCAAAGCTGAGTCACAATCTGAAAAGATTCACCCAGTTATGTGTCTGTGGCATGTATGTATCCGGTGGTAATACTAGAAGACAGAGTGCTTTGGGCCACAGCCAAGACACATAAAGTAGCTGTGTTCAAGAATCATATAGTTAACTAGGAGAATCATTCTGAATTTTAAAGGATAGAGCGAGATGCCAAAACTGTTCAGAGGCAAAAAGCTAAAAGCCTTGGAATTCATTGCATATTCTCTTCTTTTTTCTTATTTGATCATCAATTGCTTGGGGACAAGCAACAATTTAAGTTTGGTGTTGTGATGAGCGGATAATTTATACGCTTTTTGGCATTATTTTTAGTATGTTTTTAGTATGTTTTAGTTAGTTTTTATTATATTTTTATTAGTTTTTAGTTAAAATTTACTTTTCTGGACTTTACTATGAGTTTTTGGGTTTTTCTATTATTTCAGGTATTTTTTGGCTGAAATTGAGGGACCTGAGCAAAAATCTGATTCAGAGGCTGAAAAGCACTGCAGATGCTATTGGATTCTGACCTCCCTGCACTCGAAGTGGATTTTCTGGAGCTACAGAAGCTTAATTGGCGTGTTCTTAACTGCGTTGGAAAGTAGACATCCTGGGCTTTCCAGCAATATATAATAGTCTATACTTTGCCCGAGATTTGATGGCCCAAACAGGCGTTCCAAGTCAGCTCAAGAATTCTGGCGTAAAACGCCGGAACAGGCACAAGAATGGGAGTTAAACGCCCAAACTGGCACAAAAGCTGGCATTTAACTCCAAGAAGAGTCTCTACACGAAAATTCTTCAATGCTCAGCCCAAGCACACACCAAGTAGGCCCGGAAGTGGATTTTTATGTCATTTACTCATTTCTGTAAACCCTAGCTACTAGTTCTCTATAAGGAGGACCTTTTGCTATTGTATTAGATGTCTTTTGATCACTTGAATATTTTGATCATGTTTTTATGATTGAACCCTCTTTGGGAGGCTGGCCATTCGGCCATGCCTAGACCTTGTTCTTATGTATTTTCAACGGTGGGGTTTTTACACACCATAGATTAAGGTGTAGAGCTCTGCTGTACCTCGAGTATTGGTGGACGAAATTGTGATCACTATTCTTTTGTACTTGTATGAAATCATTATTGTGGCACCAGTTGAATTCACATCTCCGTTCAACTAACCAGCAAGTGTACTGGGTCGTCCAAGTAATAAACCTTACGTGAGTAAGGGTCGATCCCACAGAGATTGTTGGTATGAAGCAAGCTATGGTCACCTTGTAAATCTCAGTTAGGCAGATTAATTTGGTTTATGGGTTTTCGCAAATAGAAATAAAGAAATAGAAAATAATAAAAAGGATAGAAATACTTATGCAGATTCATTGGTGGGAATTTCAGATAAGCGGATGGAGATACTGTATGGCTCAAGGACGCCTACTTTCCTACTGCTTCAACTCAATCCTTCTTACTCCTTTCCATGGCAAGCTGTGTATAGGGTTCACCATCAGCGGTGGCTACTTTGAATCCTATCGGGAAAATGATCCTATGCGGCTGTCACTCGCATGGCTAATCGTCTGGAGGCATCACCCATGGTTGATGGCTACATCCCATCCTCGCAGTGAAAACTAATGCTCACGCACTCTGTCACAGTACGGCTAATCACCGGTTGGTTCCCGCTCCTACTGGAATAGAATCCCTTGATTCTTTTGCGTCTGTCACTAACGCCCAGCACTTGCGAGTCTGAAGCACGTCACAGTCATTCATTACCGAAATCCTACTCGGAATACCACAGACAAGGTGAGACTTTCCGGAT
>NC_029779.3:18665201-18665504 GCF_000817695.3 Arachis duranensis
ATCAATTTCCGAATAAAGTATGGACTATTATATATTGCTGGAAAGCTCTGGATGTCTACTTTCCAACGCCGTTGAGAGCGCGCCATTTGGAGTTCTGTAGCTCTAGAAAATCCATTTCAAGTGCAGGGAGGTTAGATTCCAACAGCATCAGCAGTCCTTTTGTCAGCCTTCTTCAGAGTTTTGCTCAAGTCCCTCAATTTCAGCCAGAATTTACCTGAAATCACAGAAAAAAACACACAAACTCATAGTAAAGTCCAGAAATGTGAATTTAACATAAAAACTAATGAAAACATCCCTAAAAGT
>NC_029779.3:18665903-18666019 GCF_000817695.3 Arachis duranensis
ATTACTTATGAGTCTTGGCCGTGGCCCTAAGCATTTTGCTTTCCAGTATTACCACCGGATACATAAATGCCACAGACACATAACTGGGTGAACCTTTTCAGATTGTGACTCAGCTT
>NC_029779.3:18666131-18667617 GCF_000817695.3 Arachis duranensis
AGGGACAGCTTGATTTAGCCGCTTAGGCCTGGATTTAATTTCCTTGGGCCCACCTATCCATTGATGCTCAAAGCCTTGGATCCTTTTTACCCTTGCCTTTTGGTTTTAAGGGCTATTGGCTTTTTCTACTGCTCCTTCTTTTTTTCTTTCTATTTTTTTTTCAAGCTTTTTCACTGCTTTTTCTTGCTTCAAGAATCAATTTCATGATTTTTCAGATCATCAATAACATTTCTCTTGTTCATCATTCTTTCAGGAGCCAACAATTTTAACATTCATAAAATTTAATATAAAAAATATGCACGGTTCAGGCATTCATTCAGAAGACAAAAAGTATTGCCACCACATATAAATAAGAATTTTTCTTATTAAAAACTGTGATAAATTCGAAATTTATGTACTTCTTGTTCTTTTGAATTAAAACATTTTTTATTTAAGAGAGGTGAAGGATTAATGGATTTTATTTATAGCTTTAAGGCATGGTTACATACTAATGATCATGAAGTAGAGACACAAAACATAGATAAACACAATATTAAAAACCGAAAACAGAAAGAAATAAAGAACAAGGAATGAATCCACCTGAGTGAGGGTGGCGCCTTCTTGAAGGTCCCATGGTGCTCTTTGAGCTCCTCTATGTCTCTTCCTTGCCTTTTGTTGAATGATTCTTAGTGATTTTGGTGTTTTTAACATTATTTGCTCCCAATATTTGTGTGGAGGACAACTTATCCCCTGAGGTATCTCAGGGATCTCTTGATTTGCAGCCACATGTTCTACCACTGAAGCTATGACGGCTTATATGAGTCTTTCCATCTCCCAAGACTCAGAGGTGGAAGCTTTTGTCTTCCCTTTGAGGTTTCTCTGGCCTTAGGTGCCATTAATGGTAATGGAAAAGCAAAAAAAGCTATGCTTTTACCACACCAAACTTAAAATATTGCTCGCCCTCGAGCAAGAGAAGAAATAAGAGAAGAAGAAGAAGAAGAAAATGGAGGTGAGTGAGGGGAGATGGATTCGGCTATATGGGTGGGATTGGGTGGGAAAGAGAAGGTGAATTGTAAAGGTAGGTGGGGTGTATGGGGTAGAGTGGGTAGATGTAGGTGGTGAATGAAAAACAGAAGGGATGACCATGAATGGAAAGAGAGAGGGCGAGGTAGGTGGGGATCCTGTGAGGTCCACAGATCCTGAGGTGTCAAGGAATACCATTCCTTCACCAAATAGGCATGTAAATTGCCTTCGTGCATCATTCTGGCATTTAAACACCCATTGGTGCACGTTCTGGGCGTTCAACGCCCATGTAATGCATGTTTCTGGCGTTGAATGCCAGTTTCATGCTTGTTACTGGCGTTCAGCGCCAGCTTTTCTCCTCTAGGCACATTCCTGGCGTTCAGCGCCAGGATGTTGCTTGTTTCTGGCGTTCAGCACCAGAATGGTGCTCTGTTCTGGCGTTGAACGCCAGCCAGATGCATCTTACTGGCGTTGAACGCCAGCC
>NC_029779.3:18667865-18668189 GCF_000817695.3 Arachis duranensis
AAGGTGATCAGGTCAATGTTGTATAGTCCCAACACCAAACTTAGAGTTTGGATATGGGGTCTTAACACCAAACTTAGAGTTTGGTTATGGCCTCACAACACCAAACTTAGAGTTTGACTGTGTGGGCTCTTCTTGACTCTGAACTGAGAGAAGCTCTTCATGCTTACTCTCTTTTGTCACAGAGGGATAGCCATGTGCCTTAAACACAAGGTAGTCCCCATTCAATTGAAGGACTAACTCACCTCTGTTGACATCTATCACAGCTTCTGCTGTGGCTAGGAAAGGTCTTCCAAGGATGATGCAATCATCCTCTTCCTTCCTAGT
>NC_029779.3:18668207-18668809 GCF_000817695.3 Arachis duranensis
TCTTCCTTCCTAGTGTCTAGGATTATGAAATCCGCAGGGATGTAAAGGCCTTCAACCTTCACTAGCACGTCCTCTACTATTCCATAAGCTTGTCTCATTGACTTGTCTGCCAATTGTAATGAGAACAAGGCAGGTTGTACCTCAAGGATCCCTAGCTTCTCCATTACAGAGAGTGGCATAAGATTTATCCCTGACCCTAGGTCACATAGAGCTTTTTCAAAGCTCATGGTGCCAATGGTACAAGGTATTGAGAACTTGCCAGGATCTTGTTTCTTTTGAGGTAGAGTTCTCTGAATCCAAGTATCTAGTTCACTAATGAGCAAGGGAGGTTCACCTTCCCAAGTCTCATTACCAAACAACTTGGCATTCAGCTTCATGATAGCTCCTAAGTATTGAGCAATTTGCTCTCCAGTCACATCTTCATCCTCTTCAGAGGATGAATAGTCTTCAGAGCTCATGAATGGCAGAAGGAGATTTAATGGAATCTCTATGGTCTCTGTATGAGCCTCAGATTCCTTTGTATCCTTAATAGGAAACTCCTTCTTGCTTGAGGGACGTCCCAGGAGGTCTTCCTCACTAGGATTTTCGTCCTCCTCCTCCCT
>NC_029779.3:18669273-18669933 GCF_000817695.3 Arachis duranensis
TAGGCTATCCTTAGGTTGTGAATCCAACCATATTCTAGCTCTGTCTCTTACAGCAAAAGGGAAAAGCTTGAGTCTGTAGACTTCAGGATCAACTCCATTCGTCTTTACAGTCTCACAGATCTGCAAGAACTCAGTTAAAAACTGATAAGGATCTTCAGATGGAAGTCCATAAAACTTGCAGTTTTGTTGCATTAAGGCAACTAGCTGAGGTTTCAGCTCAAAGTTATTGGCTCCAATGGCAGGGATGGAGATGCTTCTTCCATCAAACTTGGACGTTGGTTTTGTGAAGTCACCAAGCATTCTCCTTGCATTATTGTTATTATGTGAAGTCACCAAGCATTCTCCTTGCATTATTATTATTATTATTTTCGGCCATCTCCTTCTCTTGTTCGAAAATTTATGAGAGGTTATTTCTAGATTGTTGTAATTTAGCTTCTCTTAATTTTCTCTTCAGAGTCCTTTCAGGTTCTGGATCAATTTCAACAAGAGTGCCTTTTTCCCTGTTCCTGCTCATATGAAAAAGAAGGAAACAAGAAAAGAAAGAGGAATCCTTTATGTCACAGTATAGAGATTCCTTTGTGTTAGTAGAAAGAGAAAGGGGTGGAAGAATCCAAACACAAGAGATATAAGAAGTTCGGATTCTTAGATGAAGAGAGGTGA
>NC_029779.3:18669991-18670300 GCF_000817695.3 Arachis duranensis
AGAGAGGGAGAGGATTTTCGAAAATAATTTTTGAAAACAGGTTAGTGATTTTCGAAAATTAAAGACAAAATATAATTAAAATTAAAATTTAAAACAAAAAGAATTTTTGAAAAAGAGAGGGAGAATTTTCGAAAATTAGAGAGGAATAGGTAGTTAGTTGGTTTTTGAAAAAGATAAGAAATAAACAAAAGGTTAGTTAGTTGATTGAAAAAGATTTGAAATCAAATTTTGAAAAGATAAGAAGATAAGAAGTTGGATAAGATATTTTGAAATCAAATTTTGAAAAAGATAAAATTTTGAAAAAGATAA
>NC_029779.3:18670554-18672636 GCF_000817695.3 Arachis duranensis
AAAATTTTCGAAAATGAAAAAGATATGATTTTTGAAAAAGATTTTGAAAAGATAAGATTTTTAAAATTGAAAATTTGACTTGACTTGTAAGAAACAACTAATTTTAAAAATTTTTTGACCAAGTCAACCCAAAATTTCGAAAATTTGGAGGAAAATAAGGAAAAGATATTTTTTTTATTTTTGAATTTTTAAAGAAAAAACACAAAAATGTCCCAAAACATGAAAATTTTGGATCAAGACACAAGATGCATGTAAGAACACTATGAATGTCAAGATGAACACCAAGCACACTTTGAAGATCATGATGAACATCAAGAACATAATTTTGAAAAAATTTTGATGCAAAGAAAACATGCAAGACACCAAACTTAGAAATTTTTAATGCTTGGAAAATATGAATGCAAAAATGCACATGAAAAACGACATAAGATACAAAACAAGAAATCATCAAGATCAAACAAGAGGACTTATCAAGAACAACTTGAAGATCATGAAGAACACTATGAATGCATGGGATTTTCGAAAAAAATGCAAGAAAAATTTTAAAAGCATGCAATTGACACCAAACTTAAAAATTAACAAAGACTCAAACAAGAAATACAAAATATTTTTGATTTTTATGATTTTCTAATTTTTTTGGATTTTTATTAAATTTTTCGAAAATATATTTAAAAAAAACGAAAAAGAAAAGAAAAATTTTTAAAAAAGTTTTTGAAAAGAAAATTTACCTAATCTGAGCAACAAGATGAACCGTCAGTTGTCCATACTCGAACAATCCCGGCAACGGCGCCAAAAACTTGGTGGACGAAATTGTGATCACTATTCTTTTGTACTTGTATGAAATCATTATTGTGGCACCAGTTGAATTCACATCTCCGTTCAACTAACCAGCAAGTGTACTGGGTCGTCCAAGTAATAAACCTTACGTGAGTAAGGGTCGATCCCACAGAGATTGTTGGTATGAAGCAAGCTATGGTCACCTTGTAAATCTCAGTTAGGCAGATTAAATTGGTTTATGGGTTTTCGAAAATAGAAATAAGGAAATAGAAAATAATAAAAAGGATAGAAATACTTATGCAGATTCATTGGTGGGAATTTCAGATAAGCGGATGGAGATACTGTATGGCTCAAGGACGCCTACTTTCCTACTGTTTCAACTCAATCCTTCTTACTCCTTTCCATGGCAAGCTGTGTATAGGGGTTCACCATCAGCGGTGGCTACTTTGAATCCTCTCGGGAAAATGATCCTATGCGGCTGTCACTCGCATCGCTAATCGTCTGGAGGCATCACCCATGGTTGATGGCTACATCCCATCCTCACAGTGAAAACTACGCTCACGCGCTCTGTCACAGCACGGCTAATCACCGGTTGGTTCTCGTTCCTACTAGAATAGGATCCTTTCATCCTTTTGCGTCTGTCACTAACGCCCAGCACTCGCGAGTCTGAAGCTCATCACAGTTATTCGATCATCGGATCCTACTCGGAATACCACAGACAAGGTGAGACTTTCCGGATCCTCATAAATAATGGTGTGCAGAAACTCCACCGTTGAAAATACATAAGTAAAAGGTTCAGGCATGGCCGAATGGCCAGCCCCCATGTGGTCACAAGACCGAATGATCAAAGACTCCCAATACAATAGATAAATGTTCTATTTATAATAAACTAGCTCCTGGGGTTTACATGAGTGAGTAATTGATGCATAAATCCACTTCCGGGGCCCACTTGGTGTATGCTTGGGCTGAGCTTGATTAATCCACGAGCTGAGGCTTCTCTTGGAGTTGAACTCCGAGTTATGACGTGTTTTGGGCGTTCAACTCCGGATCATGACGTTTTTCTGGCGTTTAGCTCCAGACAGCAGCATGTACTTGGCGTTCAACGCCAAGTTACGTCGTCAAGCTCCGAATAAAGTATGGACTATTATATATTGCTGGAAAGCTCTGGATGTCTACTTTCCAACGCCGTTGAGAGCGCGCCATTTGGAGTGCTGTAGCTCCAGAAAATCCATTTCGAGTGCAGGGAGGTCAGATTCCAACAGCATCAGCAGTCCTTTTGTCAGCCTTCTTCAGAGTTTTGCTCAA
>NC_029779.3:18672873-18673132 GCF_000817695.3 Arachis duranensis
TATTAATGCAATTACTATTGTTCTTCTATTCAATTCAGCTTATTCTTGTTCTAAGATATTCATTTGCACCCAAGAACATGATGAATGTGATGATTATGTGACGCTCATCATCATTCTCACTTATGAACGCGTGACTGACAACCACTTCCGTTCTACAAGCAAACAAGGCTTGAATGTTTATCTCTTGGATTTCTTAATCGGAATCTTCTTGGTATAAGCTAGAATTGATGGCGGCATTCAAGAGAATCCGGAAGGTCTA